>NC_048314.1:8386130-8462697 GCF_013100865.1 Trachemys scripta elegans
AACGCCTCAGCGGCTCAGCCCAGCGATGACGGGCTGCGTAGACCTACCTGAGCCAGCGGGAATCATGCAGGTACAGGAGGGAACCGTGACGCTGCAGTAGCAGGCACTTCAGTGTGGAGCGTACGCGCCTGCCTAGACCCCTGCGTGATCACGCCGGGGCTAGGTCATGCTGCTGCAGCTGCACTAGGTGGGTAGCTTGGGTGCTGGCAGGTTACACGAACTGCAGTCAGCACGGACAGACCCTTAGGCAGCACAGTGCCCTCAGCGCACTCTGCAACCATCAATTAACCCCACAATGTTACACCCACAATGCACTACCAGGGCTCCTGGCCATAAGCTCTCACACCTCTTTGGCCCGTACTCCCCTCCTGGAGCACGTCAGACACACTTGGAAGTCTGGGGGGGATGTTGCTAACTAGCAAGACTTGTTCGCGCCCTAGTTAACTCTGCTTTTCTTTTCTGGAAAGGTGGTTTCTTTCCCACATCAGCCAGAGCCTGCTCCACGTGGCCCAGGTGGTGATCGGTTACCTGGTGATGCTGGTGGTGATGTCCTACAACACTTGGATCTTCCTGGGGGTGATCGTGGGTTCCGCCCTGGGTTTCTACCTGGCTTACCCGGTGTTCAACGCAAGATAGCGGTGGCCTGCTGCACTCCAGGGCAACATCTGCAGTGGGAGGAGGACTAAGGAGGCTCTACTAGAGAAAATTCTTGTGCAAGACTTGGCCTGGAGCTGGCAGGAGATAATCCCCACGCAACGGGGGACGCCCCCCATTCTCCCACCCTGGGGGGGATTGAGTTTCTTCCTTTTCAACCTAGCGTGGGCTCCCCTTCTATACAATTATCCATTTTCAAGATCGCTTTTGGACCCTTTCTGCTGGGCAGGCCCTCATCGTCCTGGCCAAGCAGGGCACGGCCCCACAAGGAGCTAAACTGGGCCACGGGCTGCGAACCAAGCAGCTCACCCTTACAGCCGCCATCTCCAATGACTTTGAACCCACCCTCAGTTCTCACTCAGGAACCCCAGGAGCCTTTCCCTGCTGACTGGAGGAGCAAGGGGGCTTGGGCCGTGGGCACTGCCACCCTCGCCTGGGGACTGACAGAGCGGGCGGACGTGTTACAGGCTACGCCCATCAGCGGGTGCTGGAGGGATGGGAATGCCAGGGGATAGACTGGGGTTATTTTACCCTCCCTCACAGGTTGTTCATTTTCCTGGCTGGCCCCCCTAACGGCTCTGTTCCCCACTCCCTGCTGCTTGGGGGCAGGAGGAAACTAACTCTCAATGTGCTCGTGCTGGTCTCTGACCTTAAGGGGACGCTCCCCTCACACTGTGCCTTCTGTGTTCCCAACAGAGCAAAGCCGCACGGCAGCGCCCTCTGGCTAGCGCAGGGGGTGGGCAGAGCTTGACCACCCTCCTGCTGCTGGAGCATAAGGGAGTCAGTCAGTTGGTTTAACCGTCTTGCGCGTGCCATGGCTCGGTTGCTTTGGAAACCAGGATGCACCAGGGGCTGGTGTGTCTCACAGGATCCTGTTGTAGTTCATGCCAAAAGAAGGACCAGTTTTAATAAAGCTAATTGGGCGTGTGTGTGTGTGTGTGTGTGTGCGCGCGCACCTGATCATGGGAGAAGCTGCTGGCCTCTCATAAGGCTGAAAGATAACGTGTAAATAGATGGTGCTGATCAAAAATCAGGCTCCCCAAGGGCCAGCCATTCCCCTGTGGCAAGGGACTGCTCAGAACGCTGCAAGGGATGCAGTCAAGAGCAAACAAAGATTTCAACATTTTTAGTATAAATTCACTAAATTTCTAAAAGAAAAGTCATTTTGAAAACGTTGAAAGGGATTTTTTGACAACTGCTCAGCTCTCTGCACATCAGGCACAAGCCCTCTTGGGCCTGCACAGCCCAGAGTTGTACATGGACAAAAAAATAAATTATTCTATTGAAGGTTTAACAGTTAGAAACTTGAGTTCTTAATTCACCAGCCTCGTCTTCCCAGTGTGGGGACTATATGCTGATGGGGAGACTTTATGAACAAGAACACAAGACCACCTAGCCCTTAGGTACCACTTTTTTCTCAATAGATCTTAAAGTGCTGTATCAAGGAGGTCAGTATCACTGTCCCCATTCTACAGATAAAAAAACCGAGGCACAGAGCAGGGACAGTCGACCAGCAGGCTGGTAGCTGAGTCAGGATTAGAACCCAAGTCTCTCGAATCCCAGTGCAGTTTGCTAAGTGATATCCCAGCTGAACACACACCATGTTAAGAAGCCATTCACTGACCTTAGCCAGCCAGATAGCACTGCCAGGGAGGTCACCCTGGCCAGTTACCCTCATTACAATTAAGTCCTAGGTTCCCACCATCACATGGAATGTCCCAGAGCTCACAATTTTCACTAACAGTGAAGGAGAGATGGTCTACTTAAGCCACGGGACAGGGACTCAGGAGATGTGGATTCAGTTCCTGGTTCCATCATTGTTTTTTTGTATACCCCTCGTCTTTCTGTGCTTCACTTCCCTGTCTGTAAAGTGGGAACACTGCCACCCCATTTTTCCCCACCCTTTTCTCTTATGTATTTACGCTGGATGCTCTTTGGGGCAGAGAGAGAGAGGAGAGTGAGTGGAGTGAGTGAGTGTACAGCGCCTAGCACAGCAGGGCCCGAAACTGCAACTGGATTACAAATCCACTTAGAGCTAGGCCCTAACCTAGGACCCCAGAGCCCAAGTTCTCTGCCACGCACACCCACCTAAGCCCCAGTCTACTTTTGGATGCGCCCATGTATATGCACTTACCAACTACATAGCGGACCCCAGACTGGACATCAAATCAAAGCCCTCCTTCTGAATTTAGAGGAATTCCGCCGCTGGCCCCAAACATTCTGGCTCTGCCCCACCCCACCCCCAACCCTCCATGTGGAACATCTCCCTTTCGTTGGTGTGTCTGGAGTGATGTCACCGCTCAGTCAGGAATGAGAGCGTGTCGCTAGCTTTAAATAAAGCTGGGTTTTATTTATTCTTAGAAGCATATTTTAAACATTTGTATAACATTCTCCATAAAATATCTTGGAAGAGACAGGTTTTGATTCCCAAGGCAAGGCACTTTGGGAGGCCCCAAGTGGTTTAGACTGGGCACCACCCATTTAAAAATAGAAAAAATGGCATCTAAAATACACATGGAAGTTGGAATGTATCTGTAGCAGAGGAAAGGATTCGAAGGCCGGGCTCCTGGTCCATATTCTGCATTGAAGGTCTAAGCAGCTCATTCACAAGACTTTACACATCAGGTGTTTCAGCTGTATCTCATGTTTTAAACATTACATTACATTACCTGCATGCAGCTCGTGTGTCTGCTGAGTTGATTCCCCAGCTAGCTACATGTCCCCAGTTCCCCTTAGCGTTAATGGAAGTCTGAGACACAGGTCACCCACGAGAGGCATGGATGTCCCATTGCGTATTGGGTTATATACCACCCCTAGTGTTCAGCTGAGCTCCTGGCTGGAGGTCTGACTCAATGCAATTGTACTTGGATTGTACTGGAGATGCTGGAGAGAGATCTGGAGAAACCCACTTCAGCAGCCTCTGCCATCCCCTGCGTTTGGCCAGGGAATGTTTCTGCTCTCCCCACACCCCGACCTCCTGAAAAGGGCACCACGGAGAGCAGACGTCTGGCGAGTTGGGTTGTGCCCACACAGAGGAGTCATTTGACCATCTCCACTGAAAGACCCTGGCTAACTCCGTCGGAGCCTTTCTGGGAGCTTGGCCAGAGCACGGCTGGAGCTGGATTCCAGTGCACGCTTCCACCGGTCCTGCCTTTGACAGAAAAACTACAGGGCTCCCCTCTCCTTCACTCCTGGTGCAAGGACAATAGGACCCATGTAACAGTCTACGCTTTTGCTTTAAGGTGACCTCATCCCGGCAGTTTAACTTGTTTGCAGACCCCAAAGCCCAGTGGGGTCAGACAGAGCCAGTGAACCTCCTTTCTCTCCTCTCCTCCTACCATGACAGGTGTTTCCAGGAGAACTTAACTCTTGCAATGCAAGCTAAGCCCACCATGAGGCACAGGCTTCACACTGGGCACCATTAAGGGACCCCATTGTCATGTGACCCCAGCAAAGTCAAATACCTCCAGGGGGTCAGGGTGGATTTAGTTGGCGTCCTAGGGTAGCACAGACTCGGAAAGGAACAGGGGAGATTTATTCCCAGCATGTTGTGTGTGCTGGGAAGAGGATGTAATCTCAGCAGAGCTTTTCCAGAAGAGTTGGATGGGGGGGGGGGGGGGGAAGAAGAGCTATAACTAGGGACCCAGTGGGAAAATGAAAGCGAGACCCTCCCCCATATTTAGAGGTTTTCCTGACTGCAGGAGGGAATCGCCGATTAGCAACCAGCCAGAGTCCTACAACGTCCCTGCCAGCCTGCGGCCCCCTCTCCTCTCCAGTGCAATGGGAGCTTCCACTGGGCAGTTCTGTCAAGACTTGCCCTTGTAGATCTCTCCCTCTGAACCACGCACCTAGATTTCTGGCCTTCTCTGGGACCTTTAATTCTCTCCCTGCAAAGCCAACTTCCTCTTCATTCCCTTCCGAAAACACTATTTCACCTACCCTGGCCTTCCAAGGAGGTTTCCGCTCTCTCCCCTTACCCCCTCCATGTTTTAAGGAAAGGGAAGGAGACTGTCCATCAACAACATTCATGTGGCCATTAGCATTTGTAAACAAACCAGCTAAGCTTGTCGGGGACCATCTTCGGTAGGTTCAAGGCTGCAGGGGGCTTGCAAGGAAAGGGATGAGTGGCGGGGCCACCACTCACTGGGGCTTTGGAGAAACCACATACCAGAAGCGAGGGGAGGAAAGAAAAATAAGTGGCTGGTTCTAAAGCTTCAGAGATGTATCGCAATAGCCGTTTTTAACTGAACAAGGGACTCAAGCATCCACTAAAAGCTCCCAGGAGCAGAATGGCACTGGATAGTGTCGGTCATTTACAGCTCAATCTACGCACGACCAACCATCCTCGTCGTCTCTTTCCACGGCCACCAGTTCTCTCCCGCAAGCCCAGGGGTGAACTCTCAAGTTTACGTCACAGTCCTAACCTGTGTGTATAACGGGAGGAGGGACATGGAGGAGATGGTGATAGCGGAGAGGGATTTGTGGCTCTTTCCATCCCTCAACTGACCCTACAAGCAGACAATCTTTGGAGCCATCAGCGGAACCCCCAGTCAGACCAGCACATGCGAGGAAGGCCAGGAGCAACAGGGTTCAGATGCTGCCCTGTATTACCCACACCCGCTAGTTCTATTGATTCTTCAGCGATGCACTAATGCGGCCGGAAACTATGCAACAGCCCCATCCTCCGCCGTTGACTCTCCTTCTTTAGGGGCCAATCAGAAAAGACGGATTCCAGTTCGTTTGTGACTCATTTAACCCTCCCTCTGCCAGAGCGTGCGGCAAGACACGTTAAAGTCATGGCGCTGGCTTGAACAGTACTTAGTAGCGAACAAGGGACATCCCATTGGCCATTTGGCTCGGGGAAGAGGTGCATCTTTCCAGGGCGGGCGGTGGTCAGCATTTGCAAGGACAGAAGGGGGGGAGTGCACATTCTATCTCAGCCGGGCTCCTGGATGCGGGCTTGTTCGGAGGAGAAATGCTGGATACCGGTAGGTGGCCTCTGACTGCAGCTGCCGTGCTTGACAAAGCAGCGTGGCGTGCAGCATTGACCTCTTTGGTTGGAATGAGAAGTATCAGACGAAGGGAAGGGCTGGATTGGTGGAAGGGGAAGGGGAATCCCTACAAAACCCATCCCCCAGGGCACCAGGCGCCCGCTGGCATACGCTGTGCAGATGTCCTGGGGAGCTCCTGCCTAGGGGAAACCCCAGACAGTCCCACAGTCACACTCTTGTTAGTTGAGTAATGCAGTAAAGTGTCTCTTCAACAAAGGGAAAACAACAAAGTAAGACGGAGCAAGGTGTGCGTATCCTATACCGAGCTAGAGTCCTGGGAGGAGGGGCAATGACTTGGCCAGTGTGGCGGCTTGGTTCTGGCCAGCACACAGCTCCCCTCTAAGTGGGTGTGCAGTTTAGGAGATCTTACATCTTGGTGGCGCCCCCCACCCCCTTCCCTGGGACGCTGGTGTCCGAAGCCGAGTCTGCTTCAGAAACTGGGAATGTAACAGCTACCAGTGCCAGCGACTGGCCCAGCCTACGAGCCCCATCCGCCCCCCTGGCATCACTGACTCCAGTCCACCTTCGGCACATAGTGTACACAGCCGGCAGGGATCTCGACCGGGGGGGGGCTGACCTAGAACTGAGTCTGCACCCCCTCGCTGTTCTCAGTGGTCCCCGCGCTGTTCTCGGTGGTCCCCGCGCTGTTCTCGGTGGTCGGCTGGGCAGGCTCCACCTTCTCCGCATGGGCCTGGGTGGACACCTCTTCCCCCGTCTCCTTGTCGTTGGGTTCGTGGCGGTTCACTTCAACTCCCCCCTCAGCAAGCAACGAGGCAGCTGTCAGGGCAGGCGGCTCGGCTGGAGCGGCGGGCATGGCTGGCTTGGCTTCCTGCTCCTCCACCCCCGGGTTCACTGGGCCCGGGGAGGCAGCATCATGCTGGACGGAGTGTTCCAATGAACCAGGGCCTTCCTCGGCCTTCTGGGCAGCTCCCTCCACCCCGCGCTCCTCAGAGCTGCCGCTCTGCTGGACTATTGTACCATTCGTCAGCGGTTCCTTTGCCTCCTCTCTTGCTGGGACCGGGGTCTCCACGCAGAACTCCTTCACCAGCATCCCCCGTATCCCCTGCACGCTGTCAGGAGAACCCGGTGAAGCAAGGGCAGGACAGGCCTCCAGCTCCTCCGACCCAGGCTCTTCCTGGGAGACCTGGTGCATCAGCACCTCCGCCCCGGCCTCGTAGGGCAGGGCTCCCTCGTCGTCGTGGATGACCGACACCACCTGCCTGGCTCTGCGGCGCTTCTCGGCGGACGGGTCCGAGTCCGGCTGGCTGCCGAACTCCTCTTCCCAGTCGATGGGCACGCCCTCACCCAGCAGGTGCAGGTTGGGGTCGCTGTTGTGCATGACCATGCTGTCCCGGTACAGGTTGTGCTTCCTCTGCACCGCTGCCTCCTTCACAGCTGAAAAGGCAAAGATAGGGAGGTCAGGACAGGACAGGGTCTATTTACGTGTCAGAACCCCCAGAGGCCTCATTCGAGATGGAGACCTCACCGTGCTCGGCAAGACCTGGGCCCAGCCAGCCTTCCTAGGATTCAGAGCAAAGCACATGCAACGAGCCAGTAGGGAGACACCCTTACAGTCCAATCTATACCCTGGTTTAATTCTCATGCTCACATCGACTCCATCCAGGCCTTAGCCAGGCCTCCTTGATCCGCTAAATTCCTACTTCTGCCCTGGCAGTGCTGGGCTGGGCGGGAGGGTCTCGGAGAAGGAATTTGGTGAAGGAGGGAATGGCAGACGAGCAGGGGCACTCCATGCCGAAGGGACAGCGTGGAAGGACGCAGGGAAGGGTTTGCAGCTGACAGATGGACCAAGAGGAGGGGAGCACGATGCAGTACGAGGATAATAGGGGAGGACAGAATCGTGAAGGGCCTCGGTAGGGAGGACAGGAAGCCTGAACTTGATGCGGTGGAGAAGCGGGGGCAGGTGGAGGGAATCCAAGAGGGGGTGATGCAGGCGGAGTGATAGCGGAAGATGATCTAAGTCGATGCTTTTCGCATGGACGGGAAGGGCTGTGATGTGAGTGTTGGGGAGGCTGGGGAGCAGGAGTTAACGGTAATCAAGACGGCAGATGATGCGGGGGGGGGAGGCTGGGCTGTCTGGATAGAGGGGAAAAGGACAGATCCTAGAGAAGTCACGAAGGAAGAAGCGATGAGATTTGGACCCAGCTTAGGCATGTGGCACAAGCGGGCAGCTGGGCTACGGAACGGAGACACATGGAGGAAAGCGTTTCGGTGACAGTGCAGAGTGCACATACACCCTCTCCACCATCACCTAGACTCTGGATCCGGAGCAGGGTGGCAAAGTGCTGCAGGAGGAGATGCTCCAGGGGTTACAGCGATGGGAGCCATCTCAAGCTAATGCCCGGAGCCTCCCCATGGCAAGTGGGTGGACAGGCGCATCCAGTCCTCGGCAGCCAGCCCCGTTAGCAGCAGTGTCCCTCGGTGAGCAGAAGGGGAGTGGCAGGATTCACTCAGTGTCTCCTGCCCGTTACTGCAACCGTTACAGGCTTGCATAGGCCCCTTCCCAGAACGGTGTAGGACTGAGCATGCACCCCTCCCTCCCACCCAAACGCGGGCAGCCCTCTCACCCTGCATGATGTCCTTCATGACCGACTGCAGCACGACCTCCTCGTAAGTGTTCTCCACCAGGATGAAGTTGTCAAAGTCCTCGAAGATCAGTTCCTGGAACTTTGGTAACTCCTGTGCGAAGGAGAAGGCAGATTTCACCTCGCTGGCAGAGATAACCCAAGACCACCTAGCTGCCCTGTGGCTTTCCAAAGACGACGTGCCTTTGAGAGGCAGAGCGCTACCCCTTCCCACAAAACCATGGGCACCACTGTTGAGCCAGCGATGCCACCGGTTATGGGTCATCTAGCCAGAGGAGTTATACACCAAGTTGAGATGAAACATAGACCCAAAGGGGTGAGGAATTCCAAGATCAGGACGTTACAAAGAGAGATTAAGTCTTTGTACACGCACTGGGCCCAATTGTTCATATGCCCCAAATCCCCTTTACGCCACTGGCAATGTCAAGTAACATTGGTGCCCTAATGCGCCCAGAGGGGTGTAAAGGGTCCTTGGGGGTCTTCATACACAGCGTTTGATGACTCAGCAGGGTTTTTGAAACGTGCCACCAACCCATGCCCGCGGGGCTGCTCGGGCTCTTACCCCCTTGCAGGTTGGCGCCAGCTTCTTCAGCAGGAAGGGGATGGTGATCTGGAGCAGGGCTTCCCTGAAGAACTTCTTGCGCACGGTGCTGCTGTCGTAGTCGTATTTCTGCGGGACGAGGGGCGCACCGGGGGAGAGGGAAACGAGGTTGGTTAACAAACCTTTGGCATCTCGCAGGAGAGGAGATTACAGAGGAGCGGGCCGTTTCGAGGAAGGAGAACTTGCAGCTTTCCTGCCATTTTATTTAACAATCCTTTCGACAGGAAGCGATTTACACAAGGGGATTTACCGACGTGTTTTCAGTATCCAACACCAGCCCCTTCCGTGGGCTCAGGAGGCAGCGTGGTCTAGGGGACAGGTCACTGGACAGATTCTGATGACCTGGGCGCTATTCCTGGCTCTGACCTGCTGTGGGGCAAGTCACTTCACCTCCCTGTGCCCGATCTCCACTGGGTTCTAGGAACAACTGTGACACCTATTGATACTCGGTCTGTTTAAAGTTACAAATGCCGAGTATTGTTCTACACAATGCACTCACTCCTGCCCTTACCTGCCCCATGGCAGGCACACAGCATGACTGGCCTTCAAACAGAAGCTGCAGGCACTTTGTGGCAGAGGTTTCTCTCCTGTCTAGCATCCCGAGTCCTTATCGGGGCAGCATGGGCGAGTTAAAATGCCCAACACCGTCACGTTCCAGAGACGGCCGACCTTACAGGAGCATGCAGCTGCTTTGCGGGCTGCCTTACCTTGAGCACCCGTTCGAGGATCCGCTGGATTGACTTGCACAGCTCCTCCTTGCCCAGCATCTTCGCCAGCTCCTGGTGCAGGAGCGTCCCGAACGTGTGAACGGCATCGTCCATTTGCTACAATGAGAAGCATCATCAGACGGCGTCCCAGAAGGAGGCCAAGAGACCACAGCACCTTAGGCTGGCTCATGTAGGACATCCAGCAAAGCAAGGATGGCAAGGGATGAGCAGAGCAGGCACGGAACACACCATCACATGGAGACGGGTCACAGGGGCATCTCCTCTATTCCTGAACCTGCACCAGGACAGACGACAGGCCCCGTCCCCATCCCACTCATGCTCTGCACCCAGACAGGATTTTGAAAGCACCACGTTAACCTGCATAAAGGTGTTTTCTTTCCCACCACTAGAGGGCACTAGCAGCACATTTCCCCAAAAACAGCTGCAATGGTGCATGGGATATCAGTACCCAAACTCCTCCTCCCCCTTACATGGGTCTTGTCCAGACTGGCCCCTGGATACTCCTCCGGAAGCAGGGTAACAACCAGTCTCCGAAATCAGCTGTGCCAGGCTGAATGGGATGTGAGTGATGGAGGTGGGAGCATTACGGTTCTAGAACATCTCCCAGTTCTCCACAAGTGCCAGAAAGTTACACTGGCTCATAGGCTCCTACACAGCTTCCTTGACCCCGCACCGGAGCATATAGACTATTGCCTGTGGGAGACTCTTCAATGTAAGGGGGAAGAAGAATTGACTCAGCGTAGCCCAGGCCTGGCCACCCATCCTGCCACCAGCACGACAGCGTCGGATGTATACGAGGTCTCCCCGTCCCCGTGAGGTTGTTCATACGCATGCGTTCCCTCCCAGTGGGATACTGAATTGTTCACAGGCACCAGTGCACAGTCGCGACATGCAGGGTCAATCGTTTGTCCCCAAGAACATAAGTGGGTGTTGGATCAGACGTGCGCCAGGCCATGGGCAGCGTGGTGCTGGGGAGCAAAGCGAAGGGGTTGGGCCAGTGATGGTTCTGCCACTGGGGCGTTACCATATTCAGAGGAGAAAAACGAAGCCGCTGAAATAAGCTTGTCTCTGTACCGGCGCTGTGCCCCCGGCCCGGCTGTTCATTTTAACAAGGTGACTCTTTCAAAGGAAGGCTCCTGGGGGGTGGGTACAGCCAGACTGAAGCCCAGCCTGTCCAATGCACAAGAGCACACTCCAGTAGGGGGCGCCCACGCAGCAGGACATTGATGACCAGCCCAACGGGCAGGGCACTGGGAGAACCTGAATTCATAGCCACAGCGACCCACCTAAACTCTGACCCACAGAGCATAGGCACCGACTCCGTGGGTGCTCCGGGACTGGGGAAGAAATTGGTGGGTGCTCTGCACCCACCGGCAGCTCCCTGCCCCCGCCCCCCCGCCGCAGCTCACATACACCTCCGCTCCACCTCCTCCCCTGAGTGCGCCGCGTGCCCGCTTTTCCCCCCTAGCTCCCAGCGCTTGCACCGCGAAACAGCTGTTTCGCACGGCTGGGAGGGAGGAGGGAGAACGCGGCGCGCTCAGGGAAGAGGCGGGACTGGGATTTGGGGAAGGGGTCCAATGGGGCAGGGAGAGGGCGGAGACTTTGGGGAGGGGGTTGGAAGGGGGGGCAGGGGGGGGGAAAGGGTGGGGGCAGGGTGGGGGCAGGGAGGTGCGAGCACCCACTGGCACAGGGGAAAGTTGGCGCCTATGCCACAGACCCTGGCGGCTAGGGCCAAAGACGGCTCCCCATAGGGCAGCGAGCATAAGGGCTGATCACCCCTGGAGTTTGGCTATTAATATTAAACACGCTACCTGTCTCATGAGGATCTGGGCCCTCTGCTTGAACACGGAGGCACTGGAGACGTCAAATCTCTGTTGAAGCCCCTCCAGTTTCAGCTGGTCCATCTTTTCATAGCAGGACTGCATCTTGACAGGGTGGAAGGCCAGCTGGGAGAGCTTTTCCATGTACTGAAGGGCAAGGAGTCACACACACAACTCAGCGGCTGTACGGAGAGAGCACCCTACCTCCCGCCCACTCCCCAGGCCTGCTGAGACCCGGCATCAGACTGGACACCAAGCTTCCAGGGAGCAGAGGATGCAAAGCCCAGAAATCGGAATCCTTCCTCAACTGCGCCCATTTAATCTGGGTCACAAAGACAAGAGCATTTCCAAGCGTCTGGGGCCCCGCACCGCCAGGTGGCACACAGACATGGGTGAGCCTGGTGCAGGAAGATCACCTGCTGTAGGTCAATCACGGGTCTCTACTGTTCGTGCAGGGTGGGTGGCAGGCACCTGGAGCTGCTCCGGCTGGATCCAGAGTGATCCCAGGTTTCCGTATGCAGGTGAAATTGGATGCCCTGGGTTTTGTTAAGACCGACTCGTCGCCCAGGGCTCAGGAGAAGAGCTGGGAATTCAGTTCTCACCTTAAGTGGATCCTTCCAGCTTCTGCCCGAATGCCAAAGGAGCCTATGGATCTAGTGGGACCAGGACCGGTGCTGCCCAAGGAAGCCCTGGGCCCCCTACGGTCTGTGGCTTCCAGCTCAGAGGGGAGCATAGGCCTGCCAGCTCTGATGTGAGCAGACTAGGGGCAGGGCCACAGGTTTATTCTCACCATTCCGCTCCAGCCTTACTCAGGACAACTGTGGGTGGAAGCTGCGCTCCCTGCTTGGCCAGGCTTCCCCTGGGCACCCACAAGGCTGACCCTCTGCCTCCTCCTAGATTCAGGCGCGGGGTGGGGTAGAAGCCACACTTCAAGCAGCCCATTCACAGTCCAGTGCCCTCCGCCCATGGCAACCTGCAGCAGCTACGGAGTCCGTTCCCCTGGGCCTTTCAGCCCACCCTGCTAGGCCAGCAACGGGAATCTATGCAACCTTCTCCAGGGGCCTTACCTCTCCCAGCTTCTCCATCCCGCTCTCGTTGATTACGTTCATGTTCATGTCAGTGACCTCCTTGAAGAACACTTCCCGGACCTCGGCAAAACCCTGGCTTGTGGGAATCATCAGCGCCTCCAGGATGGAAGGGATATAGGGCTGCACATGGTTTCGGACACAGATCTCTGCTTTGGGCAGCACGAAAGCTGGATGAGGAAGAGACAGGCAGACAATGAGCATGGGATGGGTCCCACTCTGCCCACCTTCCTCGCTGAGCTTTGGAGCCACCTGGAAGCCCAGCATGGCGCTCCAGCTCCTAGACTACGCCCTAGGGAAGGACAGGAGTTGCTCTGCTCCACCCCTTCCAGGTGGTGGCCAAAAGGCAAGAGATGGAGCTGGATACATTTATAAACGGGATGACAGAGTTGCTCACTATAGCAGGACTAGACTTGAAGACCCACAAGGTCCCTTCCCATCTTAGGTCTGATCAGCCTGCAGTCTGCTACGCTTGGCAGTACTCGAATGGCGATCCTCCAAGCATCGGCGCCAACTTCTCCTGGCACCAGTGGGTGCTTGACCCACCCCCAACCCCTCCCCGACTGCACCCCTGCCCTGCCCCCTCCCACCTCCGCCCCCATTCTAACCCCTTCCCCAAAGTCCCTGCCCCAACTCCGCCCCCTCCCTACCCCTATTGGGCTCCTTCCCCAAATCCCTGCCCCAGCCCCGCCTCTTCCCCTGAGCGCGCCGCGTTCCCGCTCCTCCCCCTCCCTCCCACAGTTTGTTACTGTTTCACGGCAGCAAGTGCTGGGCAGAGAAGCGGGGACGCGACGTGCTCAGGGGAGGAGGTGGCAGAGCAGAGGCGAGCTGGGGCGGGGGGGTGGGGCGGGGAGCTTGGCTGCCGGTGGGTGCAGAGCACCCACCAATTTTTCCAGCTCCGGAGCCCCCACAAAGTCAGTGCCTGTGCCTCCAAGAAAAACCCGTGGGGGTGCAGCGAGTGCTACTGGCAATTCAATAGGCGGCACTCTGGAGTCAGTATTGACCCTGTCCTTCCCCCATATGGCATATGGAGCCAACAACGTGCTGCCAGAGAGGTTGGCTTTTGTATGAGCTCCTGATATCACAGGGCTTCCTACAAACCGGAGCGCTCGTCTCAAAGCCCTGGTCAAATTCTAGTCTGAGTAACTGTATTCCATTGCTGTCAGCCCTGCCCCTGCCCTGCCGTGGGAGCATGGTATGCTTCACCTCCTGCCCAGCACTGTGGTACGTTAGCAGACGCCACTTTCCACCTCAGGCGGCTAGAGTGTAACAGTGCAGACTTAGTTTGTAATACTTGGGATCCTCCGGGATATAAGGAGCTATGCAGGGTGACCAGACAGCAAGTGTGAAAAATCGGGACAGGGGGTGGGGGGTAATAGGAGCTTATATAAGAAAAAGACCCAAAAATCAGGACTGTCCCTATAAAATCAGGACATCTGGTCACCCTAGGAGCTATGCAGGGTGACCACCTCTGCTGGAGGGAAATAAGGGAAAACCACATGAAAAACAACGGACACTGCTTTATCTGAAGGGACATTTTAGGGAAAACACCATTTCCCTTGGCACCTCATGTATTTCTTCCTCAGGTGCACATTTCTACAGCCCTCCAGCACACAATGCAATTAGCGTAAGCTTCGATTTCGTGATTTAAATAAGGGAGGGGTGATCATCTTAGGGCCAAATCAAAGACATAAGGGACAGTGCCTTAAAATAAGGGAGGCTAGAGCTATGTGAACTACAGGACTGCTCCAGCACTTGGCCTCTTCGCCCCCGGGGCCGGTTTCTGGCTCCCAGCCCTAGGACAGCACTGCAGTTTGGAACGTCAGGATTTTGACTAAACCAATACAATGGGCTATTGCTGGGGGTAGTCGTTCGGGCTCAGGCTCGGAAACCCAGATGCCTCCTTAGGCCTCAGATCCCGAGCCTGAACATCTACACAGTTACTTTTAGTGCCATTGGTGAGCCCAAGACTGCAGATCCGGGTTCTGAGACTTGGTGCCGCGGGTGAATTTTTTTTTGCCATGTAGACACACCCAAAGGGGCAATACGTTTCCTACCTCGGATTTTGCTGGCTAAGTGTTCCTTTGCTGTGATGATCTGGTCCATGTCCGTGCGAATGGTGCTCTCCATTCTGGGACGCTCCAGCTCACATTTTGTCACCACTGCATCATAGTGCGCCTTTATCTGGTCATAGGCGAGCCTGTAGACAGCATCCGAGATCTAGAGGAGGAAGAGGAACAGCGCCTTCAGCATCCTGATCCCACGGGGCGTCTGAGGCTGTGCTGCCGTCTGACCCTGGTGAGCCCAGGACCCTTCCTGACCTCTGTCTGCAAGGCAGCCTGCCATCTCTTTGCACCCCCCGTGACTGAGTGCTCCCCACCCATGGATATGCAGGGACGTCTGACAATAAGCTTTCTACAGCATGCACAGGAATTATGTCTGCAGCAGCCATTAGATCCCCTAACAAGGAAAGGCCTGGCTATTTGAGATCTGCCTAGCAAGTCTGGTCATAGCGCAGTGGCTGGTCAGTACATCTCAGGATTCGCCGCTTCCTAATGTCAGCAAGCGCAACGGACTCCATCCAGCTCTGAGTTTTGTTCGCTCCCACCCACCCATTTCTCTTTTTAAAAACTGCTGACATTTTTTTTTCTTTTCTACTGTACGCTCGTGGTGATTTACACTGGAATCCGTGCAGATATCTGCTGTGCACCATTGCGTTCAAATGGCAGGACTCCACCGGGCTCCATGCTAGCAGATCTCAGGGCAGGAGCAAAGTCTAGGATTGTAGTTCCCGAGGTTCACGTGCCTGGGGGTGCTTTATTCATACACATTTTTATTATGACTGCACAGTGCTACTGTATGTACAAGTTATTAATTGTGGCGTTTGGAGGAGTCTCCTGCCTGGAATTTTGTCATGCTATTATTTAGCACCTCTGGTCTTGAAGATCATAGGATCATGGAAACGTTGGGCTGGAAGGGACCTTGAGAGATCATCAAGTCCAAGCCCCCTGCACTGAAGCAGGACCAAGTAAACTAAGACCATCCCTGACAGGTGTGTTTGTCCAGCCTGTTCTTAAAAGCTTCCAACCCTCCTCTCTTGGAAGTCTCGTCCAGAGCTTAACCATCCTTATAGGTAGAAAGTTTTCCCTTACATCTAACCTGAGATCTCTCTTTGCTGCAGATTAAGCCTATTACTTTGTCCTACCTTGGCGATGGAGAACAAATGATCCCCGTCCTCTTTATAACAGCCCTTACCATATTTGAAGGCCTCTCTGGTCCAGACTAAATATGCCCGGTCTTCTTTTAAACCTTTCCTCATAGGTCAGGTTTTTTAAGCCTCTGACCATTTTTGTTGCTCTCCTCTGGACTCTCTCCAATTTGTCCACAGCTTTCCTAAACTGCGGCACACAGAACTGGATGCAGTACCCGGCTAAGGCCTCGCCAGCGTCGAGCGGGACAAATACCTCCCCAGCAAGAGGAAATATTCAGCACTTCCTGAAAGCCAGGTCCCTTTAAAGTGTCGGGTTGTGCACCCAAAATCAGTCACTTGAAGGCAAGTCGCTTAAGCCAAAGTTTACACAAGAGGTTAGTGGCAGAGGCAGGAATTGAACTCTGGTTTCTTGAGTACCATTCCAATGCCTTAATGGACAAGGTCGCCCTTCCTCCCTAGCGCCTGTCTCATCCTCCTGCCCCTTTCATGGGAGCAGCACAAGCCCTTTCCCACCTTGGATTATTACAATGAAATAAGAATCCAATTTGATCATCAGGATTTATGCCGGAAATCTGCAATCCTTACCTTGGCCCTGGAGGCCAGACTGGTTCCCAGTCTATTTTGCTTCCCCTCTCTCATGCATTGGCACAGGGCTGCAGCGTCTGGGTGGTTACGGCTAAGGGGCACTGTTTGTTTGTTTGTTTATTTAAAGAGGTCTCAAGTGGAATTTTTTTAGAGAGTCTCTCATGGAAACATTTCTATTGCCCTCAAAGGTTTTAGAACAAGCGTGTTTGTATAAAACCATAGATTCAGGCCAGATTTAGCCTGTGTTGGTCTAAAAATGGTTTGCTAAATAGAATTGGGATGAGCCACGCTGCTGAGTGGTTGCTAGGGTGTACTTCCCTCCCCGGGGGCGATGGCCGGCACCACAACAGCCGCATGTTCTGCCCGCAACCAACAGAAGGTAAGTGGGAGGTTGAGAAATAGGCTGATTACACCTATGCCGGGGAGCTTGATAAAACCAGCAGCGAGGCATACGGATCGGATCACTCGTTTCCCTGCGCCCTCGGGGAGAAGGGGGTGAATCGGGGAGGTGCCTCTGAGTCACACAAGCCAGCAGGAGGCAAGAGTCAAGGCACCACACCCGAGGCACGAGGACCCATTCCAAAAGCGGTCAGAATCCAGTCCTGGATTTCCCAGCAGCCAGCACCAATTTCTGGAGTGTGTCATCCACACAGGAACATTTCAGCCAGTGCATGCAAAGGGGTATAATTTCACCAGCCTCGTGCTGCAGCATTCACAGCCCCACGCCGCCCTCGCAGGGCCCTGGCCTCTAACCACCGCTTCTCCCCCCCCACACACACACACACACTAACCTGTATCCAGAGTCTCTGCCTCTCCTGGGCCTTGCCCTTCAGCTTGGGGGCGATCATGTTTTTCAGTTCTGGGACCAGTTCCTCCATCACCAGATTGCTCAAGACCTAGAGGAGCGGAGTGAGGAAGCTGTTTAGTGACTAGATCTCACATGGCTGTTAGCTGTCCTTCCACCGCTGGGCTCTCTGCTCTGCCCGCCTCCCGACCCGTCTTCTTCCTCGCAGGCTGCCCGTTCTTCTGCAGATCCATTTCGTTCCCAGCCGGGATCTTCCTCCTTCCCCACCCCCATGATACGCAGCTCCAGACTCTCACGTGCCACCTTCCCCTGTGCACCCAACGCTTTGTTCCGTGGCTATGGTACTTCCATCTAGATCAAGGCCCACCATGAGGGCTCTTGGCATGAAACGATTTCTCCATAATACATGCTAACGGCCTCCCTCCAGCAGTTCGGAAGCACTGAAGAAGTGCTCCCCACAATTTGTTTTCTAGCGAAGAGAGCCACTTTGGGCCACAAATCCTTTTCCAAGGCCTTAGCGGTGTCCGGGCCCCGTGTCCTGACAGAGCATTGGGAACAGATTCTGTACGGGGAGCTGCTTCCTCGTCCCGCACAAGGGTCTTTTGTGGCTCAGGAGGGGCGCACTGTGCCGCTCAAGTCTGAGTGGAGCGCGAGACGGCGCTCCAATTGCTAGCTAGGATGGCTCCACCAACCCAGGAAGGCGGACGGTCTCCTGAACAGGCCCCGCTGGAGACATCTGCTGGGTGGATCCACCCTGCACATCCGCAGGGACCGCAAGCCAGTTTCCGATGGAAGGGGCTGGCCGGACGTGGTTGTGTGCGCATGAAGGACGTGTGCGCGAGAAGCTAACGAAGATGTTCTTCCACCACCAGACACTGGGAGCATCGAGATTAGCTGCGCACGGTCCTCTCGGGGAATGGGAGTCAGCGCATGTGCAAACTAACCCAGCCTTGGTGCCTGTGGACACACTGTCCTTTGCATCTCTTCCACGTTCTCATTGCATTAGGGGGCAGGCGCTCACAGAATCAGTGAGAGTCTCTGCTTGGCTTAGGTCCCTCCCTCCCGGAGGTTTGACTTGACGCCTCCTCTGCCTGTTTCCTCCATGTTCAGCCTCCTGCCCACCTTCCGCTCGGCTGGGTTCCTAAACCCAGGTATCGACCCGCCCCTCCCCACCACCTTCCTAGTCCCAGCTGAGGCCTCACAACTGTTCACATGTGGGATTTTGGCGCTCTGCCCACTGGCCGCCTCCGCCCTGCCAAGGGGATCATATTAAAATGCATCACATGAGTCCGTAAAGCCACGTCCTTGACATCTGAGCTCCAGTATTTCACAGCCTGCCAGCGTCCCTCCCCGCCCGGGGATTCCAGCGCCCCCCTGCCGAGGATTTCTCCCCCCACCCTCAACCAGGAGATTCCACTAGACACTGGCAGGGAGGGGAGAGAGAATATTTCCCCTCACATTAACCCTGGGAACGGTGGTATTTGCCGAGGCCCAGCCAGCTCCCTGAGCTGTAACCAGCCGCGGCTGGAATTCCTGCCCGACCAGAGCAGCCCGGCTCCCCGTGGAACGGCCTGGGAGGGGTGCGTGTCAGAAATAGCTTTTACCAAGGCACCTTCCTCTTTCTCAATCTTCTCGTAAAGGGCGGCCAGGAACGGTGCCTGTGTCCTGGGAGGGGCGAAGCACGGGGGCGTCAAGGGAGAGAGGAGGGGCGCAGGAGCATTTGGGGTACCAAGCCCTGCCTTAAGCTTGCCGGCAAGCATGCCTTTCTTCCCCCAAGCTTACCCTCCATGCCAACCCAGCCCCAGGAGATGGTTTAAAGCCAGGTCTTCATGGAGAGCCAGATGCAGCATCTGAGCAGCATTTCTTGGGGAAGGGCATAGGCAGTAAACTCCCCCATCAAGATACCGGCTTGGGCACAAGCTTCTCTTCCCAAGTTAAGCGTCACTCTTGATGTCTGGGGAAGGTTGGGGAGTGGGGGGGGGTCACTTGTTAAAAGATGGCTAAAGCCGATCTTCCTAAAGATGTTTCCTCCCTTTAGGGGGGTAACTAGGACCCCAAAATGCAGCCCTGTCTGTGGAAAGGTTGGGCAGGGCATGTGAAGGCATTCAGCGTCCCCCAGGACCTCCCCAACCAGCAGACGCCTTGCCCTGGCAGCTCGGTGATGAAATCCATTCATCCCTCTCTCACGCCAATACAACTCCCACCAGCAGGAGGAAGTGTCTACAAGAGGGAAGACACATTTGCAAGCTGGGCTGGAGATCAAGGGTGAATAGGCTGCAGTGGGCCTCCAGCCATCCAACAGCACCAGGCAGAGGTGGAGGAAGGGCCAGGAGCTGCCATGACCTCTACCCTAGCATAACACCCACTCAGCAGTGACACAGGGCTGGCACGTAAGCAGCATGCACGTCCCAGGCTTCCCCCCAGCTCTCCCTGGAATAGCGCCACTTCCCCCAGCCTGGAGGGTTAAATGACTAAGCCAGCTCTCCCCAAGAGACCAGCTGCCAGAGCAAAGACACAACGGTTTATCCCTGCGGGGGGACGTCGAATGGGCCACGCCCTGCAATGCAGCCAAGCCTCAAGGATTTGGAGTGTCTAACCCAGCAGGGATGCCAGCTCCACAATCCCCACAACCCTGGGTAATCTCAATCCATCCAGGAGGCTGATTTGGAGGTGCAAACCATCCCTCTTCTGGCTGGGGTCAGGTTATTGCGGGAGAAGCAGCCGTGCGGCTCTGGGCCCGGGGACCCCTCTCGCCCTCACCTGGACCTCGTTGCCACAGAGCATGTCCCAGGTGCCGTACTGCTCCTTCGACTGCCGGTACATGCGGACGGCATCTGTAAAGGCTGGGGCCTCCACCTTGGAGTCCTCCGGGATCCCTGAAGGAGAGAGAGTTTATTTAGGCTCGGGGAGGGGGGTGGCACAGAGGAAACCACAGCAGATTTTCCTGTGATGCACTCACAGCTTCGGTTACATTTTTGTCCTTCACATTAGTTCCACATTCTCTTCCCCTGCCGTGACTCACGCCGACAGGGACGGCAGCCCTTGCGGGGAGCTCACAGTTCCCTGGGACTGGAGTACCGTGAGCTCCCCGCTCCAGCCAGAGCGCCAAAGCACCTTCAGAGGCCAATAGCGCCATTTAAGGCTAATTGAGATGGGCTGGACCAAAACCCCAGTTCCAAATACCCCCAAAAGCCCTGGGGACATTTCAGATCTGGAGCTAAAATGTGGCTGCCTTATATTGTTCCCCGTACTGCCTCCGAGTGGCAAGAGAATCGATATAGGGCACCATACAACACCACCATTGTCATGTGACCAGGGGGATCCCACAGCACATAAAAGGGGGAGGAGGGGAGAAAGAAGGTGCCTGGGCCTCGCCAGAAAGATTTTCTATTGGCACCAAGTAACTAAACACCCCGCCCGCCCCCTGAGAGCTCTTCCGAGGCTCAGGGTTAGACAGACACCTGGAGCACTAGGGAGCGCAAGCCACAGAAGTGAGGTTGAAAGGAAATTAATTACTAATCGGGGGGAGGGAAAGGAGAGAGTGGTTTAAAAAAAAAAAAAAGTATGAGGCAATGGATGAGTCATGGGCAGCATGAGGTTCCCAGCCAAACCCAGTGTGGGGAGGTGGGGACACCAATACCACTGCAGCCTGCTCCACTCCCACTGAGATTTCAACTCCATGATTCACAGCAGCACACACCAGAGTGCAGACCACGGGACGGGAAGAGGACTAGTTGATGGGGGCTGGGGTGGCAGGGAGGTGGCATCTTTTTGCATGACTCCCCCCGTCCCTGGAAGCCGGAAGCCCCATCTGTAGATGGTTGTCCATGCAGGGAAGGGACTGGTCTGCACCAGCAGCTGGGGTGGTTAACGGGGGGTTAGCTGGACTTTGAGAGGTACCAGGCTGGGGGCGGAGAGTTCTGGGAACTGATTTGCATAACACCCAGATACCCAAGAAGAGGAGGCGCTGGAGCGAACCTTTCCAGAGCTATTGAACAATGCTCCAAGCAGCTGAACCAGCTCCGGAGCTGGGGAAGGCGAGAGAAGCGAGGGGGCTGGGGGCACAAATTGGCTGGTTGCCAAGCATTCCATGCCAAGTACAGGGGTCCATTAACCCTGCCCCTGTGCAGTCTGCACTGGGATCTGCAAGTCTGGGAAGTGGGGCGGGAGGAGTTCACCTCTGGGTAGCAAAGACGCCGGAAGCCTGATGCATTAGGCTGCATGTGTACTTCCCTTCTGGCTGCCTTGGCCAGCAGTAGAAGGAATGCAGGATGTGACACAAAGTCTGGGTCTCTGCAATCTCCTGCCAGGCAGAGCTGAGCCTCCAAATGCTTGCTGCAAGCCGGCTCTGCTGGTGTGAAATCCTGAAAGGCAGCCTCCCTCCTACTCTGCCCCCTCGGCATCGTGCGCAAGTTACAGATGCCACCGCACGGAATCCAGGCAGTCACAAATGCACCAGGGTGTTCCCGGCACTTTTCACAGAGACTAGAGCAGCAGGGTAGAATCTGGGCCCCACAGGACATCAGTGGGAGCTTTGCCACTGCGGGAGACATCCTAGCTGTGCTAAAGTCAGCCTCTGCCCCAAGACACATACACTGAGTACCCAATAAACCCTTTAATCAGGGGCAGGAGACACTTGCCCTGGCAAGAGAGGGGGGGGGGGACAACTCAGACTTTAAGGCCAGAAGGGACCATCACGATCATCTAGTCTGACCTCCTGCATTTTGCAGGCCACAGAACCTCACCCACCCACTCCTGTAATAGACCCCTAACCTCTGGCGGAGTTACTGAAGTCCTTAACTATTGATTTAAAGGCTTCAAGTTATATTTACTTGCGTTCAAACCAGCAAGTGACCCGTGCCCCATGCTACAGAGGAAGTCGAACCCTCCCCCTCCCCAGGGTCTCTGCCATTCTGATCTGGGGAAAATCCCTTCCCAGTCCCAAATATGGGGATCAGTTAAGAGGAATCAGCCTCCTTAGGGATACAGATATCTGAGCGCCCAAGATGGATCTCAACGGATGTGGATTCAGATTCTAGGACAGAGTCAAAGTGCATTAGTGTCCTATGTGGTTTCTAAAGAGCTCTCAGACCAGAAACTCCAAGTCCCCAGCATTGCTGTGATACCCACGGACACGGGTTTGGAACAGGACCAAACTACAACAGTTTCCAACATGTTACTGTTCACATAGCACACCCCCTTCAGGGCTCTGCGGGCCCAGCTTTGCTCCTGCAGCCACCAGCAGCCCTGAACTGGAATAGAGCCCCATCAGTTTCGATCTAGCCACGTTCCTAGGGCTAGAGCACTGGGTTGGGTTTATTCCTGGGCAAGTCAATTCACCTCCCCACCTCAGTTTCCCCATCTGTAAAATGGGGATATGGATACTGACCTCCTTCGTAAAGCACTTTGAGATCTACTGATGAAGAGAACCATAAAAGAGCTGAGAATTATTATTTCACAAAGCCAGGCCATCATTGCTAAGGCCCTACCAATTTCACAGCCATCAAAAATGTGTCAGGGATGGTGAAATAAGCCCTTCCCCAGGAAATCTGATCTCCACCGTGCTGCTAGAAGCAACCCAGCCGAGGGCTCCTAGCTGCGAGTTCCGGCTAGGCTGGGGAAGGACAAAATGCCGGGACTAGCAGCTAGGAGCCCTCGGCTGGGGCTCTCCCAGCAGCACGGGGCAGATCAGACCCACCTCCACGAACCTCCTGCGGCTGCAGGAAGCTCAGCGGCTGCTGCCTTCAGATCCCAGCTCTGAAGGGAGGGTGGCAATCCCATCACCCCCCTATAACAGGTTTGTGACACACACACCCCACGGTGGCCCCCTTTTGGGTTGGTGCCCCCGCATTTACAAACAGCCTGAAATTTCAGATTTAAACATCAGAAAACATGACATTTACCAATTTTCCAATCCCATGGCTGTGAAATTGACCCGAACGGACAGTGACTTTGGTAGGGCCCTAGGCATTGTGATATCTGGGTGATGCTCTTATTACAAGCAACCAAGGCTAAGATTATTCCTTTGGGTGGTCACAACAGCAGCAGTATCTTCTGCAAGGATACAGTCAGGTGCCTGGTTCCACTGTTATTACTGGGGCGGAGCTAAATCCACTGAAACAGTTCAGAGCAAACGAAAGCAAATTCCTTCTAAGTGTTTTGAAGCAACAACTGTCGTAAACGGAAAAATGCAAAAGGGGGTTGGTTTTATATTAATGTAGTAGCAAAAAAAATTCCTAAAAATCTTTGAAGTTAGACTCCACTGGTCCCCGTCATTTCTAAAATTTGACTTTAATTCAAAAGTCCCAATGTAAAAACGGCAAGTACTCAATGCATCCTGCTCCTCGGGTGTCAGACCTACCTGCAAAAACCAGTTTATTTACTTTTCATTCTGGTTAGCCCTGCAGCGCCTGGAAGAGCCAGCCGGATGCTCGTGTGACTCATGCATCCACACCAAAATTGCTAACTAAGCAGCTACTGCAGAATCTCTGTTGTGATCTGTAAGCCAGGGAGAACCTAGCTGCACATTCGCACCCCAGGAAGCGCATGATGGGTTGTCAGTTAAGAGGAGGAAAAGAAATCACAAGGTATTTTTGCTTGTGTGCCGAGCATTTATCTGGAGCGTGGGCAGCACAAACATGGGAAACCACAATGCCGGTTTTTAATCAAGGGAATTTCAAGATAATCTTATTGAAACACAGCTAAAAGATTTAAGATCATAAGGGACCATTATAATCATGTCATCTGATCTCCTGCAGAGGACTGACCCCAGGGAGTCCTGGGCTATCTCCTTTAGAAAGTCGTTCTGTTACTGGACTCTTTGGTTTTATTTGTAATAAAGCCAGGTCACCAATGCAGCTGTGGCATGTTTAAATGTGCGCCCCTTTAAAACCAGAGTGTTTTTCAGGGCAGGGACTGTCTAGTTCCGAAGCCTGTTTGGGGACTGAGAGGAGAGCAGGTCAAGGCAGAGCTGGTGATTTCTGCCTGACAGCCAAACCAGGACACCTGGAATGATGTTTAGAGTAAACGGCAACACAGCAGGGTAATGCACTAACTAGCCTCTCCCTTCCAGGGACTGAGGTTCACAACACACTATAGATGGGGCGGGGGGAGAGGAATAGCTCAGTGGTTTGAGCATTGGCCTGCTAAACCCAGGGTTGAGAGTTCAATCCTTGAGGGGGCCATTTAGGGATCTGGGGTAAAAATCTGTCCGGGGATTAGTCCTGCTTTGAGCAGGGGGTTGGACTAGATGACCTCCTGAGGTCCCTTCCAACCCTGAGATTCTATGAATCGATGATCAGCAGCGAAGCAAGCTGGATGGGCATCCGCCTACTCCCCCACGTGGGCGTCTGGCCAGACGTACTGCCCAGGTGAGCGTAAGTGACAATCTGACCAGGAACGGAGTAGCCAGGGATGCGGTGCATCAGAAAGCTGGACAAGACTGAGGAAGTGTGTGAATGTGCTAATTCGCCCCAAAGAATGCTGGGTAAAAGTCATCCCCTGCCATTGGGTTGCTCCCACCTCCAGGCAGATCTTACTCCTGCTGCAGCCAGGGCCACTCTGGGGGCCTGGGGCAGAATTTGAATCAAGACCACTGCCCCCTGCACTGTCAAAAACATTACTAGTGATGGGATACCCGGAGGGGCGGGGGGAGCTGCAGAGAAAGACCGCCCAGTATGCACCCTACACTGGTGGCTCCTGTCCCGGGGGGCTAGCCCAACGTCCTGCTCTGCAACCTGGCACATGCTGTCACAGTGCCACTCAGGTTTGGCTCGGCCCCCAAAACCCACATGGTGCTGTGGCCCCGTGCACCAGGCTGAAATGCGGTCCAGCGGCTCTTCATCATGCCAGGACAAAGGGACGGCCCAGCCAAACCTGCGTGATACAGCAATCCAAGCACCAGGTCGCAACGCCACTTGGTTTGGGGACCCTCTCAATGGGGGGGAGGCTGGGGTAAATGGCCCCTTTTGTCCCCCGGCCAGCTCTGGCTGCAGCTAAGTAAATATGGAGTAAGACAGACCCTTTCCTCCAGCCCGAGGTCAGTAAGTAACCCTCCTGCACTGGTAAGTGCCAGAAACAGGTTTGATGGGGGATATGGCTGAACAGAGCTGAGTGGGGTTTGTTCCAGTCTCACAAAAATTTGAAAACTTTGAAAAATTTCTCTGCCACGGAGGAGGATAAAAGTCAAAAATATCAACAATTTTCAAATGAAATTGTCCTAAAAAGCTCCATTGGGGTTAATCAGAAGGTTTCTTTAATTTAGATCATTTCTACAAAAAACAAAACAAAACAGGTTTTGACCTTTTCACATTCATAATTTTTGTTTTGCTGTAAATTAGCTTCAGTTTCTGAACAAAACGCAGTTTTGAACCAGAAAAGAGGATTTTTTTTTTATTTCCAAAGCATCAAGAGACGATTTCCCAACTTTTTCAACTAAAGGAAGTTCATCAAAACAGACCCTTTCCTGCAGGACGGTTCAGTCTTGACAAATCTGCATTTTTGGACGAAAAATGCTTCAGGCCAAAAAAAAAAAAAAAAAAACGTGGGCAAAGCCCAGGATGACGTAGGCGTGTAGGGAACGAACGCCAGGCCTAGGTGCCTGGAGCGCAGCTCGTGTAGCTGGATGGTCTTGCGGGTTAAATCAGAGCAGACCCAAGGCCTTGCAGTCTGAGCCTAGATCCAAAGTCCGCAGCTCCAACAGCCCCTTGCCCAGATTAACACAAGTTTACTAGCTCTGGTCGTCGGAGATCTCCAAGCACTACGAGGAACGAGGGTGACCAGATGTCCTGATTTTATAGGGACAATCCCGATTTTTGGGTCTTTTTCTTGTATAGGCTCCCGATTTTTCACACTTGCTGTCTGGTCACCCTATGAGGAACCCTAAGGCCCTTGCCTTTGAAGTAGGCCAGCTGATCGGACCTAGGACAACGCTGCCTGCTGTCCGCCTCCGCCATCACCCCAGTTACGTACCCACCAGCGATAGGAATTCTTCACTCTGGGGATGGACGAGGGAGGCGGTATCAAGCTGTCCGAGCACAGCAGTTAATGAGCATCGATTACAAAGACAGCAATGCACCTGCCTGGCCAGCTAGCTCCCCAATGTTCCCTTCTTGCCCTTCCACTTCCCCCTTGGCTTAGGGCCCTGAGAGATACCAGGGAACAGAGGGCCTTTGTCAGTCGGGCAGAGCATGAAGAACAGCACTAGGTGGGAAAGGAATTCCAGAGTGGGGTGTGTGTGGTAAGAGTTGCCAACTTTCTAATCACACAAAGCAACACCCTAGCCCCGCCCCTGCCCCAAGGCCCCACCCCCCGCTCACTACATTCCCTCTCCCTCGGTGGCTCGCTCTCCCCCACCCTCGCTCACTTTCATTGGGCTGGGGCAGGGGCTTGGGGTGTGAAAAGGGGGTGCGGGCTCTGGCTGGGGGTGCGGGCTCTGGGATGGGGCCAGGGATGAGGGGTTTGGAGTGTAGGAGGGGACTCCAGGCTGGGGGTGGGGCTGAGGGATTTGAAGTGTGGGAGGGGGCTGCGGGTTAAGTCAGGGGTTGGGGTGTGGGAGGGGGTTAAGGGCTCTAGCTGGGGGTACAGGCGCAAGGGTGGGGTGGGGCCAGGGATGAGGGGTTTGGAGTGGGGGCTCCAGGCTGGGGAGTGGGGCTGAGGGATTCAGAGAGCGGGAGGGGGCTGGGGTGCAGGAGGAGGTGAGGGCACTGGGGTGGGGCTGGGGATGAGGGGTTTGAGGTACAGGAGGGGGCTCCAGGTTTGGGGTTGGGGGGCTCAGGGCGGGGACAGGAGGTTGGGATGCGGATTTACCTCAGGTGGCTCCCAGTCAGCGGGGCTAAGGCAGGCTGCCTGCCTGTCCTGACACCGCGCTGTGCATGCCCCGGAAGCAGACAGCAGGTCCAGTGCTAGTAGGCTGGGGGGCCAGAAGGCTCCATGCGCCAATCTCGCCCGCAGGCACACCCCCCCAGCTCCCATTGGCTGGAGCGTGGAGTCGGTGTTTGGGGCAAGGGCAGCGCGCAGAGTCCCATGGCTCCCCAGCCTAGGAGCCAGCCCTGCTGGCATCTTCTGGGGCTCAGCGCAGTGCCAGGACAAGTAGGCACTAGCCTGCCTTAGCACTGCAGCACCGCCAACTGGACCTTTAACGGCCCGCTCAGTGGTGCTGACCAGAGCTTATAGATTCTAGGACTGGAAGGGACCTCGAGAGGTCATCGAGTCCAGTCCCCTGCCCTCATGACAGGGCCAAATACTGTCTAGACCATCCCTGATAGACATGTATCTAACCTACTCTTAAATATTTCCAGAGATGGAGATTTCACAACCTCCCTAGGCAATTTATTCCAGTGTTTAACCACCCTGACAGTTAGGAACTTTTTCCTAATGTCCAACCTAAACCTCCCTTGCTGCAGTTTAAGCCCATTGCTTCTTGTTCTATCCTTAGAGGCTAAGGTGAACAAGTTTCTCCCACTTCCTTATGACACCCTTTTAGATACCTGAAAACTGCTATCATGTCCCCTCTCAGTCTTCTCTCTTCCAAACTAAAGAAACCCAATTCTTTCAGCCTTCCTTCATAGGTCATGTTCTCAAGACCTTTAATCATTCTTGTTGCTTTTCTCTGGACCCTCTCCAATTTCTCCACAGCTTTCTTGAAATGCGGTGCCCAGAACTGGACACAATACTCCAGTTGAGGCCTAACCAGAGCAGAGTAGAGCGGATGAATGACTTCTCGTGTCTTGCTCACAACACACCTGTTAATACATCCCAGAATCACGTTTGCTTTTTTTGCCACAGCATCACACTGTTGACTCATATTTAGCTTGTGGTCCACTATAACCCCTAGATCCCTTTCTGACGTAAAGCTGCCAGGGTCCCTTTTCGCCTGGGTGTTCCAGCCAAAACCCGGACCCCGGTCACCCTCGGTGTGACTGATGGCCTTTCCCCTGCAGAGCTGCTTAATGAGCAGCAAATTCCAGAGGAAATGCCAAGAGAGAGGGTGAGCGCGGGAAGGGTGTGGAGAGATGCATGGAAACGCCATAGTGTGCCTGTGTCAGCAGGGCCTCACCCCTCGCACAGCCCTGCCAGCTCCCCATTCCCAACCTGCAGAGGCCTGCGACGGAGCTAAACTTTGCCTTGCAGGGACCTGTCGGAGCATGAACAGGGGAAGCTGGGATGGCAATTTTAAAAAGCAGCTAATATCTGCTGAGTCAAGGGAGTGGGGAGAGGAGGAGGAGCTGCTGCTCTGAGCATCTCCATCCCTGGCAGATTATCACAGGCAAGTGCAATGAGACACCAGTGAGGATTATAAGAGTTGAAATCTGACCCACAATGTCTTAAAGGGAAAGGGACCTGTTTGTTCAGCTAAGACTGGAAAGCTGATGATTATGTTCTGGCAGCTGGCAGACAGACAGACCTGCAGTAGCTCTCACGTGAGACCGTGATCTGGGAGATCTAATCCCAGCTCCAGCACCCGTTTGCTGTGGGACCCGGTTGGGTAAAGTCATTTCGTTAGTTGTATCATGGCAGTCCCTAGACCGCACTGTGCTGGGCGCTGTGCAAAAGAGACAGTTTTTACACGAGCGGACAATCAAAGCAAACAAAGGGTGGGAGGGAGAAAAACCAGAGCCACCGGCAGGGGAAGTGACTTGCCCAGAATTGCACAGCAGGTAATTGGCAGAGCTGGGAACAGAGCCCAGATCACCGGGCTCCAGGTGCAGTTCCTCATCGGCTAGGCCATACTGCCCCTCCCGGCCAGGCTGTACTGCCCCTCCTGGTCCACCATCTTCTGGAAGAGGAACAAGTGTCTGAATCCTGCACATGACTCCCCAGCCTGCCCATGACCTCCACTGAGAGGAGTTTTCTGTCGATGAAAACAGCTAAAATCAAATTAACGCTATTTAGTGCCTAGTGATGGGGAATTTCAGGACTCCTGGAGGTGGGTGCGAATCACACTCCAAGTACAGGGATGTTACTTGCAGCCCTCTGGCAGCCAGACCTCAGGTGGGGTGGGCAACTGTTTGAAACAATGGGAACACTCCTGCAGTTTAGACTGGAAGCTCTTTGGGTCAGGGACCATCACCAGGCGCATTTCTCTGTCCTGGCATTCTCCCATATAAACACGTTGCAATGGGTGTATTTACCACCAAAAAACCTCTACCAAAACAGGACACTCCACTACACTCGCTTCTCCCTTTGTGGAGAAGACAAGAGAACAAACACGTGACAGATGTGTAGTCACATAACTTACTGCACTGCCAGTAGGTGCTCAGATACGACGGCACGGTATAAAAACCTTTATAGAATAAAATAGGGACAGCACCTGGCTGGCTGGTGGCTCTGTAGAGAGTTTTATATGGACTACCATGAGGCTACAGGGCTGGAGGTAGCTACTTGTGTGTGAGGCAAGAAACAGAGGCTCTGACCACCAGGGGTCATAAAGGATTGAGCAAGGCTTACAAGTAGGGGGCACTGGTTCTGGCTGAAAGATCTATAGCAGAAGTCCTCAAACTGTGGGGAGCGGAGGACGGGGGGGGGGGGGGGGGGGGACGGCGGGTCCCGGGCCAGCCCCCCACCAGTGGCAGGAAGGGAGCCCCACCCAGCCCGACACTGCTCCCAGCTCTGCTCCGAACCCGCTCCCAGCCCTGACCGTGATCTGGCTGCGGCTCTGCACCTGGTCCCGATCCCAGACCCGCCCCCAGCTGCAGCCTCCTTATCCCTGTCCACGGCCCCGCTCCCGCCCCGGCTCCAGGGGGCCATAACCCTGAAAAGTTCAGGCACCACTGATCTATCGCAAAGCAGGGTTATGTTCTCCCTCCCTGGCTGGCCTCCTCACATTAACTGGCGGAAACCCGGTGCTCTCTGCTCACTGGCTGCAGTCCCTGCTGGTATCGATGTGACACCCACGCTGCAGGGCTGAGATGACGTTAATCCCAGTTTATGCATAAATTGCAGGGCTGTAAAACGCTTCAAGGCTCACGAAAGGCGCATGGGCTGCTCCTAAAGCAGCTAATTCAATTACACAGTAGCACTGATTCTCCACTTGCCTTTCCAGTCCTCCCAGCAACCACCAGCCCACCCAGCTCCCCCTCCCCTGAGACCAAGCGCCACGACACCCTGTCAGAGATGGAGACAGCTGGGGGAAAGAGGGGTAAATGACAGGAAAGTGGCTCTTTAAGCCTGAGCTTTGATCAGTTTAATTACCCCTCTGGGGTAGAAAATAATAATTAAATCTCGACGAGCGGCTTGCCTTTAACAAGCGCTTTCCTAGCTGGTTCACACATTGTTGGCTATTGAAATGCTTTGTTTAAACTCCCCCACAGCGAGTTCTGGCTCCCCTTTGTCAGTTCCTGGGTGATGGGCCCTCAGCACAGGTTTAAGAGCCACAGGCAGGGTGGTTCCAGGAAAGAGCACAGAGCCAGCTGAGCCTCCAAGCCATTTCTCTCCTGGACTGTAGGCCAAGGAGTCAGTCAACCTGTCCCCGCCCCCCGGTGGAAGTCAGTCTCTCTCCTCCTGCACTTTAACCCTTCTGGGATCTGAACTCCATAGATCACAGGCCTCACTCCAAAGTTGGTGCTGAAGAGCAGAGGTACCTATGGGCCCCCTAAACTCTCCTTCAAGAGGTCCTAGGCCTGGTCAGGTCAGGTTCTGGGGAGAAGGAAGGAAGGAATCTCTCTCTCTGCCCCAAGTCACCCACCAGATTCCTCACCCTGATGCTTAGGTGTGTATACACACACACACACACACACACACACACACACACACACCCCTATCTCATAGAACTGGAAGGGACCCCGAAAAGTCATTAAGTCCAGCCCCCTGCCTTCACTAGCAGGACCAAGTACTGATTTTTGCCCCAGATCTCTAAGTAGCCCTCTCAAGGATTGAACTCTCAACCCTGAGTTCAGCAGGCTAATGCTCAAACCACTGGAGCTATCCCTTCCCCCCGTAACAGGGCCATTCAGTATCTGGACCTCACAGGGTTGGTTTTTTTTTTGCTTGTTTGTTTGCTTTTTTTGTTTTTTAAACATCCTCACAGCCTGGAGTCCAGACAATCACAGGCCAACTAGTCCTGCTTTCTGCTCCGACTCTCACCCTGCCCACAGCTCCTGAGGTCACCCTCCAAGGGAAAGATGGTTGGTCTGGACAATGAAGCACAGAACTCCACGTGGTTCAGCTCCTATCTGAGCACAGAATGCTCCGGGACCTAGTCCTGGCATCACCTAGGGCAGCGGCAGCTGGCTTAAAAGAAAAGCTGGTCTAGTTTGCAGATGCTTTAAGATGTGCTCAGTACACCACAAGGTCCTAGTGATTGTGGGGCTCTGGCAACAACGGGGTAGACGCCCCATTTCTGCCCTGGCCTTTCATCCCTACCCTCTGGATCTCACTGGTTGCCACCCAGATTTGGACCTTTCACTGTGTCCAACTTCAGATCAAAAGTGCTGAGTGAAAAGGTGGGCATCTCCCGGTCACCTCTGCAAACTCAGTCTGGGACCCAAGAGCCACGCTGGGTCCTTTCTGGCATGAAAAGCACGTGAGATTCGGCCATCTGAAGCCATTCAGGCTCGGCAGGAATCCAGCTTGCTCTCCCAAAGCAGGGTTCACTCTGCAGAGCGGACAGGAATGAAAGGAGTAACATCCCAGCCACCTTATTGTAGCCAATCGAGTCAGCAGAGGTGGCTCGTAATACCCAGTGGCAGATCAGAGGGGTAAGAAGGGGCCCCTATCAGTGGCACTGTTTAGACCAGGCTCTCACGTAAAGTGTATTTCCATTAAGGAGGCTGTCAGAGATCCTGAGCCACCCCCTCCAACTCCATCTCAAGTGAGAAAACGGCCATTTTATCCCAAGCAGCAGCGCGCGCAAACTGCTATCACACGGCAGCCAGAAGAATCCAGGAACATGCCGGCCAGCCTTGGATGCCTAAGTGACAGCTTTGGAAGGAGCTCATCATTCCCTTTAGGAACAGTTTTGGTTATGAAGGTGTTTTCTCAAGGTCATTGGGGACATTCGCATGAAGATACCAGGTTTAACTTGTGCCAGATCTGCTGCCTTACCCGATCTCTCCCCCACGCCCCTTTTCATCTTCTGTTCGCACCGCAGACCCAATGCAGCTACGGGGGAGAGTGATCGATTCCGTCTGGACTCACGGATCAACCCCCTCCTGTCCAACAACCGAAAACATCCCACCACCCTCCCTCAAGCAAAGTTTTACCCCAGAAGAGAGGAACCCGAGACTCCATAGAGCCCACTAGGGTCTTGGTTACTGCTCTCGATTTTACATGGAGGATGCTCAGATCGTGCATCTTTGGGCAGCCATATGGAATGACCCAGTAAGTTCAAATTCTTACACCACTGGGGCTGCAAGCCTGCACCAACAGACTGAACACAGACATGGCCGGCAGGGTCTCTATTAGCATGAGGAAGGAAGCCCCCGGGTTGACTCAGCTCTCAGGATTACTTATTTAGATTGCAATACCACCCAGGAGGGCCAGTCGTGGCCCAGAACCTCATTGCGCTGCGCGCTGAATGCACACACAAGGATACACGCGCACGACGGCCTTTTAGCAAACACAAAAAGTGTTTTACTTTTAAGCAGAGCCCATTTGACACGGAAGCAGCAGAGACACAAAGAAGCCTGGAACCCCCCAATGGCATTTCCTAAGAGGCTCGCGTCTCAGGGCCAGCCGGCACTTGGGGAGGGAACAATTCTGATCTTGCATATATTGCTAGTAACACCACAACATTCACAGCTTCCCGGGGGCAGGGATGGGGAAGGAGGAGACCAAGACGCACAAGGTCCAATCTCTCGGTAGGAGGCCACAAGCCCCACACTTACCATTGTTGCAGTGACGCACGCAGTCCTGGAACACCGCTCGCCACTTGTCCTGCTCCTTCCCGGTCATCACGCAGAAGTAGTAGTGACGAGAGTACGGGTGCCAAAGGATGAGAGGAAACTGGGTGGGGCACTTGAGGATCGGGGCATTGCCGGATTTGGGGGCTGTCCCTGAAGAAAGAAGAAAGAGATTCCAGCACACGCCTGTGACTCGAGGTAACACTGCTTGGAACTGGCCGGGCAGGAGGCCCACATTCTGGATCCAAATGCAAGGCGTGGGTGAAAGGTGTCAAATCGAGTGCCAGCCTGACCACAGAGTGGCTTCCTGCACTGCCCTGCTAAGGGGGCTCAACCCAGACGCGTCATATGGGACGTGAGGGGAGGCCAGTCTCCAGGGGCCATTCAGTCCGCTGCGGAGACTGCTGGTAAGGGGCCAGTTAGCTCTAAGTGGGTGCTGCTACTGGACCAGACTCTCTCAGTCTCACAAAGCCCTGCCCATACCATACTGCATTTTAATCCCAGGGGGAATATTTCCTCTCATCTCGTTACTTCCAGCCTCCACTTTCACCGTTTGGTTGCATCCCCATTCTGGGTCTTTGTGTGGCATCAGACGGCAGGAGAAGCCCCAGCCCAGGGGGCTGGCACCAGCCGTCAATGGGGATGTTCGTGTTCCCGGGGCTGGCGCGGGAGTCACACCTAGTCAAGGGCATGGCAACGAGGCCTCCATCTAGATTTGCCTGCAGCACAGCTCCACCGGAGCTTTGATGAACCAGGGTCAATGGCATTTCTAAATCAGCTGCCCCAAACTAAAATTGAGTGAGGGGGGGGGGGGATTTGATAGCAGCCTTCAATTACCTGTGGTGGCAGATGACAGAACAAGGAGCAATGGTCTCAAGTTGCAGTGGGGAAGGTCTAGGCTGAATACTAGGAAACACTATTTCACTAGGAGGGTGGTGAAGCACTGGAAAGGGTTACCTAGGGAGGTGGTGGAATCTCCAACCTGAGAGGTTGTTAAGGCCCGGCTTGATAAAGCTCTGGCTGGGATGATTTAGTTGGTGTTGGTCCTGCTTTGAGCAAGGGGTTGGACTAGATGGCCTCCTGAGGTCTCTTTCAACCCTAATATTTTATGATTCTAAAATATGTACTCGCCCCAGTTTCCATGTGCTCCAGAACTAGCTCTGGAGACATCCCAAACCATCCCCCACCTCCCTTGTGCCTGAAGTCGAGGTGGTGATCCAGACTACCCTTCCTGTTCTCAAGGGGCATCACAGCAACGTGGTCGCCCACTGGAAAAGCAGTAGGGAGTGACAGGCCAAAACTGAGGGGGCAGCTCCACTGCAAAGCATGAGTGGAGTGGCTAAAAGGAACAGCCGCAGGGAGCTTGAAAGAGCAGCTGAAGGGCCCTTGGCATGTGCCACTGGATGACAGATCACATGAAGACTTGTTTTAGCTGCCGCGGAGGGATGGGTGATGGGCATGCTGCATTCCCACCTGGAATCAGCAGATTTTAAGGACGAGAGTCCCGGAGGAGAAAGAAGCAGTAGGGGAAGCACCCACATCTGGCAGAAAGAAAACCAACCAACTAGAAGCAGATTTCCTGCTGTGGCATCTAAGAGTCCCTTAGACGAGGTCAAACCCATGGGGGTAAGCGCTTGCTGCAAGGGGGTGGCTAGCAGGATGGCCCATCTGAGCCGACCGAAGCCAGCTTGTTTTGTGATCGAAGGGGATGAGCTCGCAGTGATCAGATATTCAGCATTGCTCAGCTCCCAACCTGCACTTAAGCGCTTTAGAAAACCTGGCACTGAGCCCTTGAAAACGAGCCCTCTTTCCACCTCCCCCCAGTTGTCTCCTCCACCCCAGTCCTCTCACTGCTCTCCAAACAAGAGGGTGGGAGGAGGAGACTTGGCAAGAGGTTTCTCATTTGCTAAGTGACACGGTTTCAGAGAAATCAAGTGGCCAGCTCCGGAGAGCAGAGGCTCCCTTCCTGGAAGGGAGCAGAGACAGCACAACAGGGGCCCTGGGGAAACAATCCCAACTGCATTCTCAAGGAGTGGAGCCAGGGAAGGCGAGAAGGCATTTGTGTGGGAGGGAGCCTATGCCACGCAAAGGAATGTTCATGTCTTCATGGCACAGCAAGAGACACCGGATGTTTTCACTCCTCCCTACCTAGACTTTGTCTCCACCCTACTTCCTTTGGAGCCACCTCTCAGGCTCCTCTATTCCTCCCTGTGAAGAACACTGAAGCCAGGAGCTCAAAAGGGGACCAAGATCACATGTATCCACGTCCGCCTCCAGCTCCTGTCCTATAGATGTTGGAAAACATTCTGGGAAAGCAGGAGAAGGGAAACACACACACGTAAGCCAGCCTGGAATAATAGAGGGGCCGACGTACATCACCTGTTCTAGTCCTCTGTTATCCTACCCTCCCCCTTGCACCTGAACATGCAGAGCACCTGGGAGATGAGGTCATCAACAGGGTGGACTTACCTGGTAAACTGCTATTGACAAGGTCAAGATACTGGTCCAGCGAGGTGAGGATTTTGTAGCCGGCGCTGTTGAGAACTATTCGAGGCTGAATCCCTCGGTCATAGGCCTAGAGAGGAAGGAGAGTCAGTCTGTGGGAGCGGTTCCCAAAGCTGCTCGATCCAGGATCCATAACAAGCTCATGTCTCTGAAACCCTGTAAGGCAAGACCTGTGCCTTGCTCCTCGCCCTCGTTTTTGGCAGGGGTTAATACGCTAAGGCTTGCCCATACAGATCTTCTAGCGTCTGAGTCTTGTGACGTGGCTGCGTGTGCGTGGGGAACCTACGGGGGATGTGGGATACTCACTGGTGTGAAAGGTAACCAGGTCAGTAGATGCCTGCAGCCTTGCCGGAGGATTGTCTTTTGATACGTCTCCCACAGAAGTGCAATAAGAGAGACCGCTCCCTGCAGGGGATGTCCCATGCTGGAGATCGGTGGGCTCCAGGGCATTTTACTGCATCGGGGGAACACGACATCTCAAGCTCAGCCGTCCCCACTGGCGAGGGAGTGTCCCAGCGCTCAGGACGGCTCTTCAACGGGTGCAGCAGTCAAAGGAAGCCAAGAAGTTGTTCAAAGCTTCCCTTTAGTTCCCCAGCTCTGTGACTCCAGCCTGGTTACTTAAGTCCATTTCTCAACTGGAGACACCGGACGTGCTCATGGAGGCCGTACTTTGAAGCACTAAGTGCACTGAGCGCACTGGCTAAGTGTCATTCATGTGCAAGAGCTGTTTGAACAGCGATTGCTGACGGCTCCTCGACAGGAGGAGAGCTCCGCTAAGGGGTACATTCCCTGGCAGGCGCTACCTGTCCTGAACAGGCCTCCTGGACAAAAACATCCACCACAAAGCAGACAGGGAAGGGGAGGGGGTGGAGAAGCAGCAAGGGCCTCACCAGTTTGTTCTCGTACAGCACCAGGCCGTAGTTGTGCGGCACAACGCTGAAGCGGTTTCGCCACTTCTTGTTTTCCTCCACATATTGGAAGAGGTTCCCCGAGATGATGACGCGGTCCTCCAGAGGGACCTGCACAGAGGGGGAGACACAGCACAGTGAGCGGAGGAGGAAGGAGAATTGATGGTACGTTAGAGAAACCAAATTCGGGGGAGCCAAACCACATATGCCAGCTGGGGATCTGGCCTCTGGCCCCTATGCCAAAAAATGCTTCGCTCTTATACTGCATGGCATTTTCTACTTATAGCTCAAGAGCTAGGTAAGCGTGACCTTCATTTTTTAGAGACAGGGTGGAGGCAGAGAGGCAAAGCGACTTGCCCAAGGTTACACAGCAGGTCAATGGCAGAGCTAGGATTAGAACCCAGGCCTCTTGATTCTCAGTCTGGAGAAATACCCCAAAGCCTAGAGCTGGAAGAGTCCAGTGGGTGCGAACGAACACCTCATACATCACACTTGCCTTCAGAATTCTCATGCTTGTTACATTCCCCCTCCCTCTCCAGAAAAGAGGATCATTCAACTTATTGATCTGTATCACAGTAGCGCCTAGACCCCAATACAGATCACATATTATGGTGCAAGGCACTGCACATAGCGAGAAACTCTCCCTATGTGACCCACGACCCCCTTAATGCCAACTGGCAAGGACATTACAAGAATATGCTGATTTGGGTCCAAACATTCTGGTTCACCAAAGAACGTCATGTGAGGTTTTCAAGGAAAGCCAGGGTCACAGTGGTCATTGATTTCATTGTAAAATGTATCTAGAGATACTATATAAGGACTTATGTGTATATACTGAAAAGCTGTTCTTAGATTCTTATCACAGCAGAAGTGGAGAAACCGGTTTTCTGTCTGACACGAGAGGTTCATTCACTTGTCTCTCTGTCAGATGCAAATTACACATTGTAAACTAGGACAGTGGATGCCCATTTATATATGAAGTCATTGAAATCAACAAGGAAGCAGCACAGAGGCAAAACGAGGACTATATCCCCAAAGCTCATAGTCCTGTCTCTGAGCACAGACCATGAGCTTTGGGGAGATAAGTAGATGGCAAAGATGACACCCCTCATCCTACACCTAGGAAGTAAATGGGCAGTGCATTTTCATTCATGAAAACGGGATCTCAGCCAGTTTGGCTGAAGATGCCGCAGCAAGCGTAGGGTGAGATAAGCTTCTTTAGACAAGAGAGTAACTTGTGAGTTAAGTTTAGTCTCTAGAAAGCACGTTATTGATTTTGTTTTATAAGTAACCCTTTGTTTCCAACTCATTATCTCCTGACTCTTTAGTCTCTGATAATAAACCTGTGGCTTTCACTATCAATATATCTCAGTGCTGTGATATTAACCAAGGTGCTGGATCCTGAGTTGACTCACACAAGCTAGTGTGTACATTGTTCTTTTGGGGACTGCAGACCTGGCATTTGTGAGAGTGTTGGGTGGATAAGGGGCTGAACACCGCAGGGGAACGCTTCAAAGGGTCTCGGGGACCGGGGCACACCTATTGCTAAGTTGCAAAGCAAAGTGGGGGCTGGCAGAGCCCAGATGAGTGTGCCTACACAACTAATAGGCTAGTGGTATCAGGGAGCTGACACCCAGCAAAGCACAAGCAAGACGCCCTTTTGCTGGAGGCAGGGGGTAACAAGGGGACTCACAAGCCTGGGTACCCCAAAACAGTCACACCCTACCCAGAGGATTTATACTCTAACTGTGTAAGGCATAGCATTGGAAGCCAACAGATTAGGTTAGTGGCCTACGGTCACACAGCAGGTCAGTGGTGGGAATAGGAGTCAGGTCATCCTTGTCCATACAAAGACCCATCCATTGGGCTAGGCAGCCTTCAACTTTCTAAGCTTTTTGCCCCGAATGCTCCTGTGTGTTAGAATTTATGTGATCCCAAACACAGGCTTGCCTAACAGTCCGAGAGAATTCACGTCCCAAGGGAATTTTTATGACCCATGGAATATAAACAAGAGCAAAAAGCACTTCTTGCGGAGAGTCTCTCTCTCTCTGTCTTGTAGCCAAGTTCTCAGCAATGAAAGTCAGCAAAAAGGATCAGTATTTATGAGATATTAGACAGGCGTAAGTGACCTAAATCCATAGACTCTGCCTCCCCCCAGCAATATTTCAGATGGGAAGCTGAGGCACAAAGACTAAGGATATGTTTTCACTGCAGAGTTAACTCAGGCTCCTGCCACACACAAAACCCACTCAGCTGAGTTTAGTGGTGCTTTTAAGCAGGGGGTGTGGGTTAGAGCCCAGGTTCCACTTTCACTGTGGCTGGCAGCGACGCACCCACTTTGCAGTGAGGACTCAGGCTAAGCCATTTGAATACTGATAATCCACCAATGCCGTCCCACAATGCCCCCCCTTGTGTCTGGAAGGGCAGACAAGTCCTCCCACAATTCACTGGGAAAGACTCATACAGCAGCCCAGATGACTGCAGCACAAAGCACCATGGGATATACCTCCAGCAGTCCTAGCGAGCGACACATGGGGAAGCATGGCACAGCACCAGTGAGGCTGCAGTCACTGATATGGCTTTGCAGGAGGATTGCTCACACCTAAACTAGGCTAACTCAGTTGCTGATCACCTGGGTTAACGGGATCACCGTTAGGGTATGTCTACACTGCACTGTAAGCCCAGGGTTAGAACTCAAGTTAGCAGATCATGGGTTTGTTAACCTAAGGCTTGAGCATCTATGCTCATTTGTAACCCCAGGTTAGGAAGTGTTGAACCCTGGGTCCCAACCTGGGGCTCCAGCATCTACACTGTATTATGCAGGCCCAAGTCCAATCACCCTTATCCCAGACTTCCTTGTGTCCTCCAAAAAATGTGGCAGCCCTAGCTCTTTGTTCGTGGTGCAACATGGGAAAACTTGACTGTCCCGAGGGCAAAAAGTTGGTCCATGGGATACTTTTGGCAGACTCCCAGATCATGAGTCCAGGGGGGCTGTACTTACACTGCAAAGCAATAGGGTTTGAATCCTGGGTCCCAGCTTGACTAAGGCTTGGACCCCCGACACAGTCCTGGGACCCGGAGTTAAAGCAATGTGTTACACTTGAGCCTCAGTTCAAACCCTGGACTTACAGTGCAGTGTAGACATAACCTCAGTGACTTGTCCAAAGCCTGTGGCAGAGCAGTGAATTGAACCGGGATCTTCAGCGTCCCAAGCTAGCTCTCTAACCACTGGACCACCATTCAGAGGCAAAACAGGTTAAAAAGTAACACCAACTTGAATGCACTGCTGCTCACAATCTTTTTCTCTTCCCAGCTTTTTAATATATTCACAAAGGGTTTTTTTTAAACCACTTTCTTGTAGGTGTGTCACATGTCAGTGGGAACCAACAACAGGGTAAACTGAGTGGCAAAATATATAGGGATAAAACAGATCAGCATTCACCAAGACAGACAGAAGTTTTCCTTCACTCTTTCAGTTCTAGTAATCTGGGTGCTGCCTGTATCAATACTAGGTATGAAATGTCAGATAAAAGGGTAATTGTTAACTTGACAGTGTCCCTTAAAGAGACTTGCCTGTGGTCACACAGCTAGACCAAGGCAGAGCCATAAAAAGAACCCAGGAGTCCTGTTTCCCCCTCCCCTGCTCTATCCATGAGATTGCTTCAGTGATCAACATTCCCTCTAGGGTCATTCTCCAGGGTTTTATAGCAACCGTAAATAGACTGGCTAATTCAATAAAAAAAAAAAAAATGCATCATGCAATTGCACGTTTCTTCCAAGTACCTTGGAAAAGTAGAAGTAGAAAATACAGTTAAGGAGGTGACGAATTCAAGGAGGTGGGTAGTGAGAGCCAGTAAAAAAGGTTAATGGTAAGCTAGTCATAAGGCAAACAAATGGGGTTTTTGACAGTAACAAGGATTAAAAGCCCAAGGGGGGGAGAGAAGCGCATGGAAACGCCAGGCCTGGTACATAGACTATGGAATAGGACATTCAGCGAGAACACTCCACTGCATACACCCTCCGAACAAGATCCCTCTCACCCCCAGGCAGGTATTGGGAGGAGAAGGTTTTAGGTGGCGCCTCAGTACTCAGGAGTGAGTAAGTTTCTCTAGCAGGGTGGCTTGTCACAGTCTGTGCTCAGAGCACCGCCCCATAGCCAGAGCCGCAAAGCCCCTCTGAGGTCAGCCCTGCACTCACGGGGTGTGGCGTGAATGCGATGCACATGGGTGGTGGCTCTTTAAAACCCAAGTGTTTATTTACAGCAGATGCCCCGTGCAGGCTGAGGCCAGACCCAGCTGGATACAATGTTCAGACAAACCCTTTGGTGCGGAGGTTGATGTACCAGATCCCCTGTAGAAAGGAGCTGGGTTTCAGTGCTAGCCACCGAGAGCCACTTTCTGGCCTACGTTCGAGAGACCCACATTCCACCAGATGTGGCCAGCCCTGCCCTTCCCTCCCCATAGAGTGATCCAATACCCACCGCCATTCAGAGATGCACCAGGAGATAGGGGTCTCGTCGGGACCAAGCAGAAGCCAAGGAGTGGGGAGGAGGGGGCCCATGGGCCATGGCTTCTATTGTGACCCCATAATTCCGGACACCCGCTTTTAAAGTAGTCACAGACCATTTAACATCACTGGTCTCCCTGGGATTATAGTAGGAGACCACTAACAGCAGCCCCTGCCACAGGACATGAGTCACCGTTATAGCCAGTCAGTGTCCATAGACTCCAGTGGCTACTGGTCACAGGGACACAGAACCGGGTCCACTATGCCCAAGCACGAGACAGCACCTCATTTCGGAGCAAAAAAGCAAATCCGCCACCTCCTGGGGTGACCGGCTATTGATTCCTGCAAGTCTTCAACCAAAAAAATGCCGCCAAGTCATGAAAAGCCAGAGGTGTGCCCTGTGATAGAAGATGACCGAGGGCTTGTCTACACAGGACCAGAATAGCTAGTGTGGAGCGGATTACTCCGGAATAGCTACTCCCGTCTCCCTAAACGTGTCGTGAGCCACAGTAGCCACCCCACATCAGGGCAAGCTCACTCTCCTGGTAGCCTGGAGTGGGGCCAGCAACAGGAGGTTGGAATGCCCAGATTTCCTGGCACCCCAAATTCTACTCTCTTCCTCCTTCCTAAAGGAGAATCAGCGCAGTTCACACAGTGCAGACATCCTTCAGAGGACATCTTACAACCAGCATCCCTGCCTGTTGAGCATGCACATGAACATCACAGCATCATCGGTAACCGTAGAGGTTTGCCCTGGGGTCCTTGGCCAGCAGTCCCCTGGCCCGGGCCAAGCGCCAGTTTGCCGCCACTTTCCCCCTGCCCCAGCCACGCATGTCTATAGTTTGATCCCTCCGGATCCCAAAGCACTCAAAGGCCCTAGATAAGTGCAAGTTATTCCACGGAGTGTCTGTCCGGCCGGGCGTTTGTCCCTGGGCAGAGAGACAGCAGTGCAATTACGTGCTTCGATAGTTTACATTGGGGAGATCAGGGGATCAGCTGGAACCCCAAGCTTATTTTAGAAAAACAAAAACAATGGGCTGCTGCAAACAGCTGAAGGATAACTGATCCGCCTTCCTGCAGCTGCCAGTTCCCAGAATTACTGCAGCCCATTAACCGAACCCTTTCAATATTTTTGTGGGGGCTCATTTAACACAGTTAACAGGGGATTCAGGAGACTCCTGGGGCCTGACATCCCCCTACCCCCTCGCCCCCGGCCAGAATGAACACATTCTCTTGCCGGAGGTAGTTAATGGCACTGTCCTATGGGACAGAGTCACCCACACCTGGAACAGGGGAGGGAAAGAGGCGGAGGTGACACCAGCCATGTAAGCAGGCTGGTGGAGGGGGTGGTTGAATGATGGGGGCAGATCATATTTAAGGATTTAGGGTGGGGGAGGTCCAAACACACCCATTCCCCGGTATCATCGAATCCGGGTCCCTCCACTGGCTTTATAGGGATACTCATTTCTCTGCTTTGTCAGGAAGAACTAAGAATTCAGTATTTTCATTATTTAAAAATATTGAGGCTCTCCAAGCGCTTTGAGAACACGGAGCCAGGCAGCACTTTCAGTGTTAGCCAGGTTTGAAGATGGGGACACTGAGGCAGAAAGAGCCTGCTTAAGAGACTTGCCCAAAGTCACCGAGTTAGACACAGAACATGCAGCTCCTGACTTCCAGCCCTGGGCTCTAACCACCGCCGTGCTTCCTCTCACCGAGAGGACGTGTGGGCAGACCGGAGACCTGGCTGAATCTCAGCCTAAGCAGGAAGTGCCGGAAGGGCCCAGGATCTAGACACGCCCAGTGTGTGTCTGTGCTTCCAGGTTGCACCACTCTGCCGAGTGCTGGAAACAGGCACCGCAAGACAACACGCCATGGCCTCTGGTGAGCGCTTACAGCTCATCGGCCCCACCAGCCTTACTGGCCAAACTGCCAATTGGGCCCTCTGACCCTGAGTCAGGACGTCTCCGCACAGTCAAAGCGGGAACGCCGGCCAGTCAGGCAATTTCCAGAGGCAAATGGGACATGAACGTCCCTTGGACTATTTTGCAACTGCCTTCCTAGGTCTCCGTTTTCAGTGTATTGCAGGGGGACTAGACCCCGCAGGTGTATGCTGAGATCAAGATCTTCCTCTTCTCTCAACTCCTACGACCTATAATCCTAAAATCCACCCACCATTAATGAGTTTCTCCCCATCCCGCTATGAGCCAGAAGAGGAAGCCAGGTTGTGAAGTTAAAAAAAAAATAAAAAATACATTGGCGTGTCAAGGGAGTTCTGGAGAGAGGTCAGAGATTCAGCAAGGGAATTTCCCCAGGGAGCGGGGCTAAGAGCAGCCAGGCGATATAGCCTTTAGAGACCGATCGCAAGCAAGGAGGCTGAAAAGGGACAGCAAGAGAAGCCGTATTTATTCATTTGTTAGTGAGCACAGTTGGCCTGGCACCCATAACACATGATCGCTCGCATGCACACAGCATCTGGGCACATGTTGCTTCTGCTCAGTTTACCAATGGGCTGGCTTGCCCATATTGGTAAAGCATCTCTAAGCTCTAGATACAAGGGAGTAACTCCTGAATGACTAGCGAGGCCTGAGCGGTGTACATCAGATCTGCAGCGTGGCGCAGGGTTTCGTGGCGTCTCATGTTGCCAACACCTGAGCTTGTCCAGCTCTCGGGTTGGCTACTTTCTCTCCACCCGCTTGCCCACAAGTTGCCATCACTAGTCCCAAGTCCTCAGACATATGGAGTCAGGCAGTCTAGGCAAACAGCCAACAGCAGCGATGACTAAGGCTGTGCACTGGGACCCCAACAAGTCCAGCTCTCTGTACGGCAGTTGATTTTCAGGGGCTTGTGTGACAAAGGGAGACAATTACGGCACATCCCCAATCAGGAACTGAAATACCACGAGACGACAAGAGCAGACGTCCTCTTTAATACCGAGCAATGGGCCACCAACACTATAGGGCTCCGTGTGCGGCGCTCCATCTCTGACCGGAGTGAAATGCCTGTTGAATCAAGACTGATCATTGCAGGCTGGAACCTGTAGTATCCATAGGCTGCACCTCTGTATTAAAGATGAAGCCGGCTGCAATCTGTTCTGTTTCACAAACATTATGTGCAGCATTCTGGGTGGGCAGAGCACAGTGGCCATGGCTTTAGCCTGTCTCTAAAGGAAACCAGGTCAGAGTCTTGAGAAGTCCTGCTCTCAGGCTGCAGTCCCCCTACCCATCTACTTTTACATGGCACGTTCAGCACGTCTTGCATCATTGCTTTCCACTTAGGGGCAGATACCTTTTCCCACCTGCTCTGCAAATACAGGATGCAATATGCAGAGTCCAAACTCGCTCCCTTGCTGGGGATTGGCTTCATAAACTCTATGGGCTCAAACCTCCTGCCCGTGACTGCTCCTAGGGTTCCTCCCTTAGGACCGCTCAGCTCATACCCTAGATCCTCACTCCTTTATTATCCAGGTGAGGTAATAAACCACCTGCCCTGGTGAGTTAGCAGAAGCCACTTCACACCCCACCTTCCTGGAAAAGGGTTTCGGGCAAACACTGCCTGCCTGTTATGCTCCTTCCCCCCCACCCACACACAATCTGAGAGCTACTGAGCAGAGATCTCAGAATTAATCTGAATTTAAAAGGCAAGTTACAAGCTCAGGACATGACAGCTCAGCTTCACTCCCCGCTCCACCCCCTTCCTTGCGATTTCCATTTAGCGAGGCCTTGGCGTCAACTAGAGACACATTAATCCACGGGGCCTCATTAAGCAGGGACACCGTCATTCTGGCAGGCTGCCCAGCCAGGGAGGCGGACAGCACTGAGAAACTCCAATTGCTCCTACGGGTGCCTGGCAGGAAGAACGGAGGGTTTGTTCGTGAATCAAATCCTCTTGCTTTCTTGCAGCGCTCCTTCAGAACAGGACCAGGCGACTAACTAGAAGCCAAGTCACAGCCGCAAGCCAGCCTTTCCCGAAGCAGCAAGTGGTCCAAACACGTGGGGCCAGAGTGCCCAGGGCTCAGCACCTCCAATCAGGGCCAGATTGGAGCGTGCGCTCAGCACCCAGCGTGCCAATGAACCTGGCCCCGGCTGTGGGTCCTGAGCCCTGAAGATTCTGCTCCCAGCACAGGAAACGCTGATCGCAGACCCTGCTCCAAGTACCGGGGGTTGATCTCCCTGCACCTGGAGTCAATGAGCGTGATGGCTACTCGGCACCATTCAGGATCAGGCCAAAGATTTGGCTCTGCAAGCCAGCAATCACCTTTGGAACCTGGGGGGGCTGGAGGTTTCGCAGCGACCAGGAGAAGCTAAACTGATCTCCCCGCAGCAGATCAGCAGTGGAATGTCCTATTTATATAATCATCTGGTTTTAAAGTTACACCATGTCCCTGACCTCTGCGACTCGCTTCCATTTCTCAGACATTCCACAGCCGCTAGCTGGGATTTATGACACAGGCAACCTTTAAGCGGCACTCACTGGGAGGGCTGGATGGATCCGCGTTTGGTGATGCACCAGCACTAGTGAATGCCGGGGCCTCGTTCCTCACAGGGGTCTCATTCATCCCCTGTTTATTTTGCTTAACACACCCACTGAGCAGACTGTAACATGCACCTGCATCACCCTCTATTGTGACATCCTTGCTGCTACGGGACAGAGCTGGATACATACCACGCAGGTTACGTGTTTGTCTCGTCTGCTCTACACCCGACATTAAAGATGCCACAACATTTTCCAGAAGAGTAGGCGTGAGCCTGAGTCACCTGGGCTAGATGTTCCCTTTCCCCATGAGATTGTATACAGTGTGCCATTACATGGTTGCCCTCCACCCCAGAGGTGGCTGCATTACAGCACTGGACATTCAGCACTCTGTGCTTATTTGGGGTTCGAGTCTGCTCTCTCTCTCACTGGTGTAACGCCATAGACTTCTGGGGAGACTTTACACCAAATGTAAACCTGATCAAAATCTGACTCAGTGCTTGTGAAGAACTTTGGGATCCTAAAAATATATATCCTCCTCCACCCTGACCCGAACCCAACCCCAGCTCTCTTCACCCCATATCAGAATCAGTGAACGGCTGGTGAATTCCACTAATACCGCAGTTGCGTAGTCTCTCTCTCTCTCTCTATTAAGGGTGGAACATACAGTTGTCTTGTCCATCCTAGACTTTACCACCATCACGACTCCAGCAGTGAGCATCATCGATGAACAGGGCTCCAAAAGCAGCAGGCGTTTAGCGATCATGATGCCATCTATCATTGAGCCTTTGTTATGGTGGCACCTAGCAGCCCCTAATCGAAGTCAGGCCCCATTGTCCTAGGTGCTGTACAAACTCAGTGACAGTCTCAGCCCCAAAGAGCTTACAAAACCGGCCATTGGTGCGCTGGTGCCGGCCCTGGTAACAGCAATGGTTGGAAATCTTAGGGAAAAGAAGCCACTGTAGACCCAGTCAGGGAGGTCATCTTGTAACAAGAAAGTGAGGTGCCTTTGGTTCCCTGAGCCCAGCATCCATGGCTGGGCTCCCTGTCTTCTTCTGGACACCCCATTCACTCACACCTCCTGTGGCTGCACTTTACCAGTTAATCAGCATTGTGAGCTCTCCCCAGAGACCCCAGCATTCCTACCATGCGGGCAAGCATGCGCGAGAGGGTGTAGGCGTCCAGAGAAGTTACTTAACTCACTTGGGACCCACCTCTAGCTCTGAATCCAGGTCCTGTGGAGGAGACTGCTGGAACGGGACTCAAGAACAGAAGGCCTGTTCATTGGGACAGCAGCTGCGTGCATGATCCTCTGGGCACGCCTTTGAGTTACCGTTACCTAGCAAGGCGGCACTGCCACATCCCTGTTCTCACCTGCACCGCTGCATGTGCTGACGGGTACGAGCCATGCTGACTCCAAAGGCCAGGCTCGCCCCACCAGCCTCCACTTCCCTTACGAGAACTCACCAATATTGACAGCGAGTTTCTGATCGTTCCAATCAAGCGCTATACAGAGCTATTGCAAATACCCCACTTCCAGAGCCAGGTGATGAGAACAGAGGGAGAGAGAAATGAGGAGGCGCAGGCCAGGGAGAAGAGAGATTTCCAGCAGTGGCGTGAAGTTACAATAGATGCATCGGGTCGCTCCTCTGACTCTCCGAGGCGACTGTTCTGGACCGGAAGGCGGTCTGGCTGCAGAGAAGGAGGCTCTTGCGCGAACAGCGCTGTTACAACAAGACGACAAAGGTGGCTGGCACTAACTGAACAGCTAGAGAAGAAGAAAAAAGCCGCCCTCAGGATCCCCTGCAATGCCACGGAGAGCAAGTGTCGGCACGTGGGCTGGGCTGGCAGCCGAGGTGACCGAACGAGTGTCCCAGAGCCAGAGCACTGGACTGGCAGGGCTACAAAGGCTATCAAGCCACGTGCTTCGTTTTGTTCTGGAACGTCCCCATTTCGCAGCCGCAGAGTGGCAGTGGTGAGCTCAGGAAGAGACATAGAGCGCCTCCCCAGAAGGAAGCGCTGGATAAACAAAATACACACACACACACACACACACACACACTGAAGTGTTTACAGCAGGGGCTGCGACTTGTGCCAGTCTTAACGCTCTCCAAACAGGCTCTCACGTGGATCACTGCTGTGGAAGGGGAACTCAGGCCCAGCAGAGCTGTTTCCCATTGCGTGTTCACTTGAGTTAATGACCATTACAAAAGAAACTTTCAAGACAGTAACCAGATAGTCCAAAGCTGCTGCAGCCTGTCAGGACAGGCACACGCTTTGCAGGCCCGGAGCACAAGCCAGCCCAGCCCATGGTTAACGCATGTTCCACCCTTTCATGAAGAGTTGTGAAGAGCTTGGAGGTCGTTGGAGGGAAGGTACCATGTAAAACAGGCCTCAAACGCCCCCACGAGGCTGTTCTCCCCTACTTTACCAGAGGGGGAAAGTGGCACAGAGTGGGAGAGAGATTTGCCCAAGGTCACACAGCAAGTCTGTGGCAGAGAAAAAGCAAAGCTCCCAGATCCTCCGACCCACAATCCGGTGCCTTGACCCCATGAGCATCTTCTCCCTGGCAGTCCTGCTTTAGGTGGAGTGGCGTGTGTACAAGAGACGAATTGTCCCCAGAGTCCAGACCATCCCACCCTAATCTCATTTCAGTCTAGAACTCGGAAGCTGCTGGCCAGGTTCTCTTGGGGTCCCTGTAAAGCCCACGGCTCTCCCATGTGTTTATACAGCACCATCCTGCACAGCGGCATCTATGCACTTGCAGAGGGATGGGGCTGAATTATGTGAGCAATGGGCAGAAGTTTCTAACAGAAACTGCTTAACCCACCTGGGGCCAGAGCTAGAGCTGAGCCATCTGTTCTGGAGCCAGAAGGTTGTTGCAACACAGAGCCATTCTTGTTAGAGTGATCTTATCCGGAGTATAAATTCCCCTCTCCTCCCCATTCCCATTCATCCCTCCCCTTGCCCTCCCTCTGCCCCATGTTTGTTACAGTCAGTCTTGAAAGTATTAGAATCTAAATGGGTGACAGGTAAATGAAATTTACCGAGGGGACATTAAAAGATAGACAAGCCGTGCCCATGCTCGCTCATCATTAAATCTACCAAGCGAGCACGAACTAAATGCTATAATCAAATAGCATTATCCAGTGCAATTCGGCTACTGAAACTCCACTTCCAAACATTATATCGCAGGGTTTGGTTTGTTTCCAGCTAGGAAAAGAGTCAGACCGACTAATATGGATACTCATTTCTAAGTATCAGTTGAAATCAAAACTAATCCTTCCCAGCCTAATTATAGGCCCAGAAGGAGTGATTTCCCTTCCCTCTTCTAACCAAAGGCTTCCAACCTCGCACAGCCTGGTATTTCCTGTCTCTGGCTCTTTGTTTAGGGTTGAAGTTCACATTCTCTTCCCCCTGCAGTGGGAACAGGTCTGAGCTGCAGACAGGATGAGTGGCTCCACTGAACTGGTGAAGAATTGAAACCCAAATGCTCCTCCCCACCCTGGAAAAATATCAGCCAGAGTGGAAACAATGCAAACCTAGCTTGAATCTTAAAGGTCTCCAAGATTCAGTCTCGGGCAGCAGCCCAAACAGGAGGGTGCGACCCTACCCACTATATCCATCAGCAACAAACATCACAAGGGTGTCTATACTCCGGAAGCTTCTGAAACCTTCCTGTTGCTAACATAGCACGAGAGATGGAACTCATGATGCTTGTGATTAAACCATCCGGTCAGTTTGACCAGTCTCGGCAGGGTCAGGGCTACTTCTACTTGGACTGCAAGCTCTTTGGAGCAGGGATGTTTTTTGTTGTGTTTGTACAGCACCTAGCACAATGGGCCCACAACTGGCGACTCTCAGTGCTACCGCAATACAAATCAATCCATGCATCAGTAGTTGCGTGTTGATCAGACGTGCCTCTGAGCAAGGCCCAGACTCCAGTCAGACTACTACCAATTCCAATAATGCATTCGTTTTAGACTGTACCTAGGTCCTCCTAGCCTGCACTCCGCAGATTAGCGATGCTAATTAACTTTGTGCTCTAGTACATGACCAGGTTAACTCTTTAGCTGCTGGCTCATTTCAGCGTGACCTATAGAATAATAAGCTAGTAAGTACTGGCAGGGGCAAGGTGTTCAAAGCTTCCTGCTTCGATCCCCAGCGCTTTGCCTAGCTACATTTGCACCTGGAAACTGGAAAAGCAGGCATGTGGTTTTACACGAGGGGGATGGGAGGCCGGAGGGAACGGATGGCAGGCTATGCTCTGAATATAGGAATTTGCATATTTAGTCAGACCCAGTGTCCGTCTGGTCCAGTACCTGTCTGACACTGGCCAGTAGCACATGCCTCAGAAGGTTTACTGCCTGCTTCGGGGTCAAATAGGAGAATCTGTCTCCCCAGCATTAGGTCTCCTAATCCCCCTAGTTAGGGAGACTGGCTTATGCCCTGAAACAGGATATTTAATATCCCTTCCCAAATTTGTCAGCAGCCGTTGTAACGGCACATTCTCGTTATCCATGTAAGGATCCAATCTCTGAAGCTCTCGTCCCCAGCCCCGTGTTGCAGGGAGCACGCTTCTGGACGCAAAACCGCCATCATCTATGCAGATGGAAATTCTCTCTCAGATCCACCTATCCGCCCAGAGCTCACTCCCTCGAATGTCTGTGGCACCTCGGGCAAGGTGCCCGTGCTGCTCCATGCTAGCAGTTTGGAGCTACAATGGGCATTAGGAGTCAGACATACAAGGGAGCCCAGTGAAAGGCAAGGTGGGGCTGCAGTGCACCAGGGAGCCCATTCACTCCCTCTGTGGCTAGGGGAAATGAATCACATTGCACAAAGCCGCAATTAAGTCACTTGACTCACTCGGGAAGGAAAAGCCAACGCTGGAACTTGGGCAAGAGCCAAGCTGCAGGGTGAAGGGCCTGTACCAGCTCCTGGCCTGGAGTAGGAGTCCCAGAAGTTCTAAAGCTAGAAGGTACTGCGCCCCCAGAACGAGCCCCAGAGCTTCAACCACCGGCTGCTTGCCGTGCCCCCCTTTAACACACATCCCGTAAGCACAAGGGTTCAACTCCACAGCCCCTGATTGGCTTGAATTGCTGGAAGAACTTGGCCTTTCCCCACTATAGAGGTGAAATTTTCCACTCCAGCTTTCTCCTGGATCTCGCCCTGGAAGATCCCCACCAGGAAGGCCTGCTCTCACAGCGCTGCATAAATGCATCATTGCTGACGCTCCCGGCAGCAGACTGGCCTGGGGCATCTGCCTCCCATCCCCGTGAGCCCACCTTTCAGCTACATTTGGGCACGCACACAGCTCCCAGAGCCAAAGCTCCTTTGACACCGAAGCTGGATCCGTTTTGTAGCCCATCCCCATTCTCTGCGTTCAGGTCTGAGAGCGAAGATGTTGCAGGGAACAGCGACCCAAGCCAGCATCTGGAACGGAGCTGAACCAGAGATCTCAGGACAGGGCAATGCTCAGAGGAAGTCTGTTGAGGAGTCTCTCCCTTACCTTGCGGTGGAGCAGCTGGGCCTGCGGCCCTCCGTTGCCCTCAATTTCATACCGGACGCTGTTGAAGAGCGCGACGCCATACTGTTCCTCGTAAAACTGGCAGAATTCCCCCAGCACCTTCCCGGTTTTCTCTGAAAGTCAAAATGAAGAGAAGTTTAACACAGATGGCCCAACTTCAAAACACATCCAAAACCCACCAGACACGCACGCTACAAAACCCCTCCCCCATTTGCTGGGGAGACTCCTTGAGTCACTTTGCACTTTAACACGAAAGCCTGGGACTGAGATGATCAGTAAGGAAGTGTCTCACTTCCTGCAGCTGTGGGGGAATATCTACCAGCTGAAAGCATCCCTATCATGATGGTTAGCGTATCACTGGCCATCTGTTTGTGGGCTCGGGGGTGGACGGTTAGTGGAATCATCTTACTCTGATGAGCAGCGGGTGGGTTACTGATTAATCCATACACACTCTATTGCATTAGCAGGACTTGTGCTCATTTCTCTTCCTAGTCTAGATCCCTTCCAAATTTAAAATAACCCCCCTCCCGCTAAGTCCAACTTTTGTTTTGATCACAATACTCCTAGAAGACCGATGCTGAAGAACCCACTTGCACCTAGGCTAGGACCGTGTAGTCTCCCAGTTTGCAATAAACGGCTCTTTAACTTGTCTGCCTGCATTTCTATGGCACACATCACTGGGCCAGATACAGAAACAGGAGTCCTTCTGCCCTGACCATCCAGCCCTTTCTTGCGTTAGTGGTTATGCCAAGTGGGGTCACTTTGCCATATGGCTTCCTCATGCCCACATGCCCCACTCTTAGCTCTTAGAGGGATGGACAGGAAGAGGCATGAGAGAAAGATGGGGCTTTTGCTACTTTTTGGGTGCAATGTGACAGACTCATGCAGGGCACCGATCACTGGGGAATTCCACCTCTACCAAAAATGTCTTAAAAACGGTCTTCCGAGTGGCCCGGGTAACCTCAAAGTCCATCACCTGTCGTGTCACTTCAGCGCTGCCCGTTTCCTCCCGCTCCCGTTCTGAACGTGCCAGGAGAAGCCAGCCAACCGGAGGCCCTCTGGTTATGGAAGGAATCCCACAGTCCAGCCCGGTTATGGAAGGAATCCCACCAAGTGCCCATGGGAGCTGCTCCAGTGCACCTGCCAGCAGCCTATCATCCCCGCGCTGCCCAAGCAGCCTTCCCTGCCTGAAGGGGAGGTTCCAACCTCTTACTGGGGAGTGGCAGAGATGCAGAACACTTTTCACCTGCACGTTCCCCATCTGGACCCAAACCCAGCTCTCTCACTGGTGAAAGGGCAGCAGCTTTCGCCACATGCGACCTGCCCCCGGGTGCAGCACGTCCTACTGAATCAAACAGCCCTGGGCCAGGTGAGTCACCTTTCCATCAGCGTCCGATCCACAAACAAACCCAAATCGTGCAACTCAGAATGGAGTGGTGAATAAGGGCATGTGGGCAGACTGTGCCGCTCAAAATATTTTCCCATTCCTAGTGCCAGCAATAGCAGCGACCTTTGCCAGGAGGCAGAGCTGGCCAGCGCCCAGAGTGCCGCCTCCCCTACTGGGAATCATGCTCCGGTCTTTGGAAGCAGAGGCCAAGATGCAGAGTAGAGGGATACGGGAAAGACTCCTACAGAGACTCCAGAAACCCTGATTTGGCCATATAGCATCAGGTGGGAACTCAACAACAGTTTTGTTTCATACGAGAACAGTCACTGGTGGACTTGGGGCAAGAGATAGTGAAAATCACGGGGGAATTTTAGTACAACATACCCCTGGGACCAGGTGACAATATATTCAAAACTAAGGTCTGCTCTACAGTTAAACTTGTTATTGGCATAGCTGTGTTGGTTAGGGCTGTGATTTTCATGCTGGTATAAACCCTGATATACGGGCATCAGAGTGCTTTTGCCAGCATAGCTTTTGTCTCAGGGAACTGGTGAGTTCCCACGTCTCAGGGAATCACTATGCCGGGGGAAACTCGGTTATGCTGGTATAAGCTGTTTCTGCACTATGAAGGTTTGCCAGTACAACTCTGCTGGTATAGCGATGCCAGCAAAGCTTTTCTAGTGCGGGCAAGGCCCCGGGGGTCCCTCCTGCCCTGCTACCGGTCTAACACACAAGCTGTTCCATACCAAAAGGAGAACTTTCTATCGGGGTGGTAAATACTCGGTAACTTACCCTGGCACGAACCAGTCAGCCTCTACCACCGACGCTCCCCCACCACCCAGCCAGGATTTCTCCACTATATCACAGTTCAAGCTTCTTCCTTGGCTCAGTTTGCTGTTAGGGCCCCACGATCCAAATTCTATCCCTGCTGTAGCCATGACATTTCAAAATAACCAGAACACGCAGCACGGCAACAGCGGGCAAGTACTAGGCACATTTGTTCCAATATGTATTTGATCAGGGAAGTTCCTCCCCAGCTCTTTGGGATTCTGCAAAGAACTCCCTTAACCGCGCTGGAGGATACCAAGTCGTCCGTGCTGGCCACCAACTTGGCTGACGCCAGAGACCTCCAGAGCTAAAAAGCATGAACCTCTGCAGTCAGGTTCGGAAGCTGGGGTGGGACAGAGTCAAACTCACATCCGCTGTGGCTCCAGCGGAGGCAGAACACATTGAGCAGCGGGTTATACTAGCAAGGTCACTAACAGCAGGACAACACCAGTGAGTCAGACGTACGTGGACCAATTCTCAACTGCCCCAAGGCTTCTTCTAGGAGAAAACCCTTCTCGCATCAAGGCTTGTTTGTGTTGCAGCCTAAGATCACCCCTCAGACCTGAGACTCCCACCTGCTTCCTCTGCTAGTGTCGGGAGCGCTTGGAGCTTCCTGCGGCTCTGGGACTCCCCAAGGGGCAGCTGCCTCCCTTGAAGAAGGCCTTGCCATGACTGCACATGGCCTCAATTCACACCACTGCAAGAGTCTTCCGGGCCCCGCCCCTCTTGCCCTCTGCGATAAGGGCTTCTGATAGAGAGACGGCAACGCAGGCACGGTGATTATGACTTTGATAATGAAAGTGAAGGATGGGGCTTGGCTGCGTTCATACACAAACCCAGTAATGAGCAGGGATAAAGGTTGCCCTCCCTACCCCACCTCCAGGGCAGCGCTCAGCGCAGACGCTGTATTTAACTGCGGCCTAAAAAGGCAAGTCAACAGCCGAGACAGGCTCTGAAGTTACCAGTCACAGCCCCCAGCTGTGGGGCGTTCTAGAATCCTCTGCCAGCTCCAAACTCAGTCGTTCAACAACCACCACAGATCCCTGCTCCACTGCTACCTACTCCCGATCATTTCATAACATGCCTGCTCATTAGAACCCCAGGGAAGATGCAAAGCAAAAGGTACACAAGCTGCTCCCCATGTAAAACAAGTTCAGCTCTTCCAGAAACACTGCATGCCCCATCAGTACCGTCATCTGGGCCAGTCACTGCTTTCCAGCAGGGCATTTCAAAGGGACCTGAAGGGAGTTCAGTGGGATTCAGCTGCCTAATTCCCTTTTGGTTCCTTTAAAAAGTCCCAGCCCCCATTCGGTTTAGGCCCCAGTCATGCTGCCACTGAAATCAATAGGATTTTATCTATGATCGGTTTTCCCGAAGTGCTCACACATATGCTAATGCACCTTCCCTGCCCCGAACAGCTCCCAATCCACGTTCCACAAGGCAACAGGGAGTGATACCAGAACAGGATGCCATGGGATGCCACTCAATGTGCAGCGGCAATCAAAAAAGCACACAGAATGTTGGGAATCATTAAGAAAGGGATAGATAAGAAGACCGAAAATATCATATTGCCTCTGTATAAATCCATGGTACGCCCACACCTTGAATTCTGTGTGCAGACCTGTTCACCCCCACTCAAAAAAGAGATATTGAAATTGGAAAAAGTTCAGAAAAGGGCAACAAAAATGATTAGGGGTATGGAACGGCAGCCATATGAGGAGAAATTAAAGAGGCTAGGACTTTTCAGCTTGGAAAAGAGATGACTGAGTGGGGATATGATAGAGGTCTATAAAACCATGATAGATGTGGAGAAAGTAAATAAGGAAGTGTTATTTACTCTCTCTCTCATAACATAAGAACTAGGGGTCACCAAATGAAATTAATAGGCAGCAAGTTTAAAACAAACAAAAGGAAGTATATTTTCATACAACACACAGTCAATCTGTGGAACTCCTTACCAGAGGAAGTTATGAAGGCCAAGACTATAACAGAGTTAAAAAAGAACTAAAAAAAAAAAAAAAAAAAAAACTCTGAAAGAAAGAACTAGATAAATTCATGGAGGATAGGTCCATCAATGGCTATTAGCCTGGATGGGCAGGGATGGTGTCCCTAGCCTCTGGTTGCTAGAAGCTGGGAATGGGCGACAAGGGCTGGATCACTTGAAGATTCCCTGTTCTGTTCATTCCCTCTGGGGCACCTGGCATTGGCCACTATCGGAAGACAGGATACTGGGCTAGATGGACCTTTGGTCTGACCCTATATGGCCATTCTTGGGAACAATAAGATCACATGGTTACTCACTAAGGTATGCATGCGTCTTGGGTGTATCCAGACCCTGCAGTGGGAGCAGGATTGGGCTGCTTGGTTGTAAGCTCCTTGGAGCAGGGACCTTGTCTGGTAGGTCTGTACATTACTGTGCACACCTCCCATAGGAGGGGGATTTATAACACTAAGAACCAGAATGGTTTTGGCAGACCACTCCATCCCAGTACCACCACCGGGAAGGTCCTGAAATCCCTATCTATCTACCCCTCCATCTCGTCACTGACACACAGCTGGCAGGGTCTCTGCTGCAGCCCGCTCTGCTTCACCCGTCCGCCAGCCAGGCCGTCAGAAGGTTCAGGATGGATGAGCAGAGCCGCGTTTCTGGCGTGTGACTTTTCCCTCCGTACTGCATCCAAGACAGAGCCCCTGAACACACGTCCCCGTCACGTGGGAGAAGGCTGATCTACCGAGGGATGCTACCGAGTGCAGTCAGCAAGGCTGCCCGTACCACACCCATGCCAGAGACGGGACAATACAAACTCTCCCAGCTGGCACGGCTGCTTGTTCCCAGTGATTATGTCTGCACAGCATGGGAAGCAGGGTCCCTCTATGCACACTGCAGAACGGCAGGGAAGGTCCCCTTTGGACTCTTGCTTGAATGTCGAGACATGAAGGGAACATTGTCCATTGAACGGACACCACCTGAGAACTATTCTATTCCCGGCTCTGACACTGCCTCTTTGTGCAAGCGACTTTCCCCTTCGGTGCCTCAGTTTCCCTTCCATCTCCACAACACTAGGACTTAACCGCCTCTGAGTTGCCATGGATTTCAGTGGGAGCAGAGTTAGGCCAATGCCCAGCACTACTAAAACTCCCATCCTCCATGCAGTATACAATGTCTTAGCCCAGTGTGGTTGTGGGTTACACACTTATTAACGCTATATACAAAAAAGACAGATCCCAGAGGCAGGAAATTCCAGACATTAAGATTGTTCCGTCAATACTCGCATGCCCGTATTGCACATCCTGTAGAGTGTGTGTAATACAGGACTGTGGTTATGGAGGAAGAATGGTGGTGTTATGGTATAAACCAGGGGTGGGCAAACTACGGCCCGCAGGCCGGATCCGGCCCCTCAGGGTTTTGGATCCGGCCTGCGGGATTGCCCCCCGTGGCGTTCCAGGAAGCAGCCAGCACCACGTCCCTGCAGCCCCTGGGGGAGGGGGAGGCAGAGGGCTCCACGCGCTGCCCTCGCCTGTGGGTACCTCCCCCGAAGCTCAAGGATACTTTTAACCACTTACGGAAGCAGCCCCGTGTCCGTGCTTAGCAGCACATTGGAGGAACTTTCCTACAGAGCATGCAGTCTGAATACAGACCGTCTGAGGTTGGCACCAGTAATGGGACTAGCCTCCATGGAGGGTAGGGAAGAGACAGGCTGCAGAAGAACAGGGAAGGTGCATGGTATAACAGAGCCTGCTCTTCCACCGCAGCCACAGATACCTTCCCAAATGGCCTCTGCACCACCACATCTGCTCCAGCAGGGCTCTGGCTTTTCCAGCCACAACCCAGGCCCTAGAGAGAACAAGTTTAGATCAGGATCTGTACAGATCCCACCGCACCTCCCCACCCCCTCTCCCAACTCTTGCTTGTTGGATCGTCCATCCACGCGGATCCATTCTGCGATGGAGTTCGTGACAAGCCCAGGCATCAGGCTGGCAAAGCAGAGCTTTCCTTAAGGTGAGCTGAGCAGAAAGGGTGAGAGACAAACTCAGCGCCAGTCTGGGAGCATCTAAGCAGGTACTTTCTGCTTTTGAGAGGCAACAGCTGCGTTTCACAGGGATTCTTTCAAACAAAATCCTTTCCCAGGCGAACCACCGTCGGGGAATTAGAGGAAAAGGTTTTCGGTCACTTTAACAAGCCCACGACTCTAGCCCCTTAAGAACTTTGTGCAGACAGACGGTGTGCTCCAGCCAGGGAGCCCTGCCAGATTGCACTGCTGGGAGCACCACACACACAAGGATTTCCTGGGGCTATCAGCAATAACTGGAGGATTTGGGGCAGGGTGAAACCACTGTGCGCTTTCGCCTCTGGTCTTTGACTTTAAGAGGCGTATGGACAAGCCATGTTTACAAGCGTCTCAGAGTGCGCGAAAGGGGATCGTACGGGTGTGGCACAGGGGAGCTCGCCTGCTAAGGGCCAATGACACTCGCTAAGGCAAGGCACAGGATGGGAACGCTGCAGGGGCTTCCCGCACCTAGCGGACCTCGCCCATGGCGTTCAGCAGCACCCGGAACACCCCAAGCAGCATCCTGGGGCTTGCGGACTCCAGCGGGAAGGCGTGTGAGTTCACCTACTGAACAGCTCGGCGGTGGGTGCGTTTTGTTCCCCCTCCCACTCACAGGTGCTCTCTGATTGGTGCAAAGGCCCAGGGGAAGAAGTGCCTCGGCTGGTTCAAATTGGGGACTAAGGTTTGGAACAACTCCATGCTCTCTTCTGGGCTATCGGCTCCCCCTGGGGAAGTGACCCAAAAGGGTCATGAGCCCACCGGACTGGAGCCGCTGCATGGAGTGATCCCCGTGGGACAGGAGCCATCAGTGGCTTCCCCTGCCCCACTCCATCCTCTCAGGGGAGGAGACATGGTGGCTCCAGCATGCATCCCATCCCCAAATTCAGCTGAAGAGATGGAGTCCTGTCAGTAAGGCACTGGGCTGGGAGCCAGGAGATCTGGGTTCCATTCTCAGCTTCGCGAGAGACCAGCTATGAGACCACAAGCAGGTCACTTTCTCTCTCTGACTCAGCTCCCCATCTGGTCTGGTTAAACTGAAGAGTTTTTGGGACAGGGACCATCTCACTGGGCAGCAGCTAACGGTGGGGCTCTGGCCTTCGTCAAGGCCTCCACGAGATACCTCAGTACAACTGGCATTAGACAGATACCGAACAAACAGTTTGGTCCTTCCCCAGCTCCAGAGACTGGGTCCAAGTGTCCTCCTGCACCTGTGGCAACGCACCCCCCCTCCCACCCCTAACCCACTGGGTTTACCAGAACAGAAAGCAATTAGCAGCCGAAACGCCAAGCAAGGGAAGAGAAGGCCTGTTCCTTCCCACTGCTCTGCAGCAAGTGGTCAGGACATGAATGGCAAGGAAGACTGGTGCAACCTCTCTGCGCTGCCATCCAAGAGAATTCCACAACCCTTCAAGCCAGCTGGAAGCTCTCTGGGCTGCAGTAGTACAGAGGAACATTGCATCAGATCTCCCTTGGTACCAGGGTCTCCTCTCCCCCACACACACCAAGTGCGAGCAATTACAGGCAAAAGCCCCTTCGCTGTCTCAGCACCACAACCGGAATGCCTGATCAGCACTTGAGCAGGCGGGCACTTGGCCAGTGTTCAGGAAGGACATGCACGTCACAGCCACGGACTAACTGAAGCAGATCACACGGGGAGGGTCCTCTAGGGAGGATCATTGCATGCATTTTCAAAACAGGCGCCGTGGAGAGGCTGGCACAGAGATGGGGCTGCGAGCAAGCGGTCCCAGCGAGCTTAAGCCGGAGAGCTGCAGACAGGTCTGTCAGCTGGATCTGGAAAGATTTTAGATTCTTTGGGTAGCCAGGCTCCCAGGGTCAGTCCTACACAGTGGCAGACTCCCTGTCCTGGAGGGGAAGCAAGGATCCCCATGGGTGCCTCTTCATTGCACTGTCCACTGGGGTCCCTTTGACATATACAATCTCACTCACCTGTCCACGTAAATCCAGTGAGCTCGGTACACTGCTCTTCCCCAGAGGGGCTTGCTGCCAGGGGACCGGGGCCCAAGGAGAGGAAACGTTCAGCAGAGAACAGCGTTGCCATCTCAGGGCTCTCCAACGAACCCAGACAACCGGATTGGAGATTAGAGTTGGCGCAGCGTCTCGCCTCCCCAGGGTGGCGTGTTTAAGAGGCCAGCCCTGCAGGGGGGAAATGCCACGGATGCGGTGTGGGTCACCTCTCCGGCGACACGCTGGCCCACCGCCACCTTTGGAGCGCCATAGAAAAGCTCCATAGAAGTTAGGGGGGCCCCCACCACCAGTGCCCGAACAGTGGCCTTGCCCCACCTCTTCTCCCAAGGTCCCGTCACCCGCCCGCTCCTCTCGCTGGCCCCCTGCCCCACCCTGTTCCGGGAAGGTGGCAGAGAGGAGCAAGCAGCGGGTGCAGGCAGGACCTCAGTGGAAGAGGCCAAGCAGGTGCGGGACCAGGGTCCAGAAACCAGTGGGCCTCCCCACACACACTTCTAGGGAGCTTTCGATGCTCGCATGCCGCCTATGCATGTCTCCCCACCGAATGAAGGGGAGGGCAGGGGAGATCTACAGCCCCGGGGCTCTTTATGAATTAAAAGGTCTGATCAGGACACCCCACCCCTCTAAAGAGGAGGTCAAAAGTGTTCTGGGACCTCCCACGTTGCGTTCCCCTCCCCTCCCAAATAACTACCGGGGGGGGGGGGGGGGAAGCAGCCTTGATGCACGTCACACAGAATCTAGTTCATGGTTAGACTCGCCATGAGAACTACGGTGGTGCAACTCCCAGAACCCAGCACAGACTCCCTGTCAAAACACACGGCAAGCGGGATCGAGGCAGCGTCTGCTTTGTGTTTCAGACTTCCCTCATCTCCTGAGCTCCTCACACAGCCCCCTCTTGCACTGAGAAGCCAGAGTCTACGTGGCATCTAGTCAATATAGTGACTTTAGTGGGGCTTCTGACCCTTCCCTTGCCTCTTAGCCAGCTGCTGTGGTTTAAAAAAATAAATCCTGTTTAAAGAAATAGATAATTCTCTCCTGCTGTGTGAGGGACCCACACAAATAGGGGGATTGACCTATTATAAAGAGGGGAGGAATAAAGGGACGGGAGAGAGCCAAAAACAGTGCACCAAACTACACAAAGTGTTGTCAAGTGTGTACAGACAGACACACCCCCTTTCACTGGACCCTCGCTGAGGGAGGCCACTGGTTTTATAACTCCAAAGTTACTGATGCTCCACAGTTTCGCTGTTCCCTTGGTTTGAGAAAGTCAGAAAATCAGAAATGCAGAATCAAACTATATCCATTGGAGGAAGGAAACCCCCCCACCATTTCAATCTGGTGGCATAAGTCACATCAGTCACACAGCGCCCCACATTTGAGGCGCAGCGGATGGAGGGGTACGGTCCTGTGTAGGAGTCGACAGAATAGAATGAGACGAATAACTAACCTCACTTGTAATTCTAGCGGGGAAAGCAGGGCGATTTAAAAGGCGCTAGGGTCCCTTTAAGAATCACTTCTGCGGTGTTCTGCAGGGGTCCAACAGGTATGGTAGTGTCAACCGGGGCTCTGGGGCAGCTAAAAGCCACCTTCTGCACCATATGCTAGGCTTGCCATGGTCACCATTAAGGCCCAGCGATCAAGTTAACCAGCTAGTGAGTTTTGCTACTCAAAGGGCAGCCCTACTGCTAGAGGGGGGTCAGTTTCGCACAAGCACACACTACGCACGTTACACCCTTCCCCATCCCAAATCCCCAGCTCTACTGATGCACTGCCTCGGTTCCCATTTGTTGCTAGCAGAGCCCGGCACTGTTCCCAGTCACATGCCTGGCCAGGTGGGAAGACCGTCATCCACATGACTGGAGAGATCAAGAGTTTCCCTCATTTAGGATGAGAATGTGTGCCTAGTTCTCCAGCAGTCACTGCACTAAGCCTTTCAATGTGATCCCCATTTCCACGCTGAAGAAAAGCCAGAACACTTCCACTTCACTCTCCTTTGGGCTGATTTCAAAGTAAAAAACTTGGGCTCCTTCGAAGCACCGTTCGTATGGGGTCAGGGTATATGAGTGCTCTGCATTCTGGCTCCTTTCTCTGATCTGCTCCACCTGGATCAGAAAAACTCCTCTTTGACTTGCTCCACGTGGAGCAGGCCAAGCACAGGTGGCTGTCAGCTCTGTGCTCCTTGCTTCCCTCCTAGCGGAGTGAAGCAAAAGATGGTGGTGGCAGCAGGTTCTCTTCTCTATAGGGAAGACAACAAGCAAGATGCACTGGAACAGAACATCAGGAAGCAGGAGGAGGTGCCCTAGAATGCTTGCAAACCCAGGAGTATGGATTAAAACCAACCACTCGAGTGATCCTCCTCCTCCTCGGTAAGGAGAAGGTTAAACAAAGTTGTTCCCAACACTAGAACTACTCAAAGATTTTCCACAGACCCTTTTTTTTGGATGAAAGAATTTTTCCATCTAGTTTGCATATTTGTCAAAAAAAAAAAATAGTTCATAGGAAATTAACATTTTTCAAAGTTTCCTGCAAAAAATCTGTTTATATTTTCCAGCCAACTCTACTCAGTGAGTTTCTCAAACCGCTGGCTTTAGACTCCCAATTGGAGCCTACATAGGCCACAAGTTAGCATTAAATAAGCCAATTGATGGGGGGGACAGGCAACTCCCCTCTTTATTTTCTAATCTAACAGCTAGGGAAGAGGGTGTGGTTAAGAGGCTTTTAAATAGGTTTAGCAGAGCTTCTCTCCCAGTGACAGTCTAGCTTCATTTTGCGCACCCCAGATGTTGCCAGATGTCATTCTTCATACGGACACAAGACTCCAATCTGATTGCGTGATGGATGGGCTCTCTGCATACCCTGCTCAGTACATATGGAGAGGGAATAAAGTTGTGGGGGAGCAAAACAGCATGGTGCACCACTGGGTGCTTGGATTTGGAGCGCTAGCTTTAGGTTCCAAGAAGGGCTGGGATAAGAAGAGAGATCAGAATTGAATTTAAAACTGCATGAGCAAGTTGAGGAGCAACGTTCCGACGTATTTCAGAACGCCACCCACATGACACAGCGTGGAATATTGAGTTCCACTAATAAGATACACCCTCACATCAAAACAACCCACTGGCTGACCGTTCCCTGGAGGCCAGGACAGTAATTGCTAGATACTGACAGCTTAGTTAACCTATTTGTGGTTGGAAATGCATGGGATAGCTTGACGCTTCCTTTACCGTACTCCCGTGTGTATTAAATGTTACATCCAAGTCGAATATGGTTCTAACCGATTTATAAGTTGGCAGGACAGGAATGCAAAATGTTGAAAAGGCTAATTCGCGGCATCTTTTAGAAAGAGATTTCACAAGTGAAACCTCCACCAACACACAGCAGGGTCCATCTTGTACAAAGGATCATTCCTGAACAGTTATGTAGCCTATGGGCAGTGAATGATTTCATGGCGTTGGAATTCTGAAGAACCAGAAGGAAGTCTCATTGCTCGAGTCATTTAACTCTAGTCTAGTCTCTAGATAAAGCACTTGAGACTCTATGATAGGGAACAGCCCAGTACTGCCCATGTACATATGGAGTGAATAGGCCTTTTCCATCTAATTGCAGCGAACCTGGAATTCTGCATCCAGCTGTGGATTTTTTCCATGAGTTCAGAACTATACAGTTCACTTCACTCCATACTCAGAGATTGCCCACCAATCAGTCCTGTCCCTGCTATAGAAACTGATGCTGGAGTGCCAGCGGATTCCAGAGCTTCTGGTGCTAGCAGGGACTTCCACCCGAGGGGAGGTTTTCCAGCGTGATTTGCAGCAGTTTTGTTTGGCAGGTGGGACCTTTGTTTTGAATTCCTCTCCTTCAACTTTGCCCTGGAGAGAGGGAGACTGAACAGTGGCCTCCAACAATTTCAGAAACTATTTGATCTATCCCAGAGATTTGCAGATAGCAGGAGGAAAAGAATGCAGCATCCTCTCTTCAAGGAAACCAGCAATGTCCGGAGAGTGCTAACCCAGACCACACACACGCACATACACTGCAGAGCATGTTGCTTAAAAAGGTGGCAAAAGGCTCTTCCATTTCAGCTCCGGTTACAGCTCTTCCGGAGTGACTTTCATGCGAACAGTTGCCAATTGAGCTAGTAAGATAAGGAGTGGGGAAAAGGACCAACCTCATCTTGGTTGCAAACTCCTTGTTTTACACCAGTGAGGAGCACTGCAGATAGTACAGAGGAAATGAAGATGAACCTTGATCCTAAAGGATGGAAGGGGATAATCAAGTCTGCAGAGATCACAGCACCTATCTGGGTGTGAGGCGTTGCGTGGAGGTTCCTCACCCTGCTGATGTTTTGCCACTGTCCTTTCTTTTGTCATGCTGCTCCCCAGAGGCTTGTGTCAGGCTAGTGGTCAGTCTCAGACTGACTTCTTCTCTCCAAGTGTTTGACAAACACTTCTGTGCCAAGGATGGGAAGATATTAAGAACCCATGTGACATGAGCTGCTTCCCTCCTTGGGGACCTGCTCTTGTTCCTTGTTACTGAATGGGACAGGGAAGTAGTACTGGAGCTGGATAGGCTAGGGTTCCCAGTTTGGGGATGAGCCCAGAACGAGAGCTTCAAAGTCTCATGTGTGCGACTCCAGCAAGATTTTTGGCCCAGTGCTGCAGGAAGGTTGGCAAGATCAGATGCTCTCCTGACAGCATGCCAACTGGAGCCAGTAGCTACACATGGAGGTTCGGCTCCACACATTCACAGCCAAGCCACTCCCCAGGATGGGACATGCTGGGGAGTAGAGAGTCTACTTCTGAACCCAGCTCCTCCTCAGAGTTAGGCCCTTTGGCTCCACTACGATGCCAGTATGCCACTAGGTTATGGAACAGGTTCTGCACTTACAGCCAGGAGAGAAAAGCTGGAAACAATTCAGACAAGGAAGGGATGGCCTGGAGGGGTTATGGAGAGGGGTGGGTGGTTTCAGGTTTGGAACACACAGTGAGAAATGCATGTTTTTGCAAGGTGGTCGGGGAAGGAAACGGCTATTAGGAACAATAAACCTTCCAAAATAACATCACCTATTTTGGCTTCTCCTATCGGGGAAAACCCCCAAAGAATGGATATCCAACGGGTTATTTGCAACTTGATGTTCTATTGCAAATCAGGGCATGTAAAAAAAAAAAAATCCATTGTTTGGGTTTAAAAAAAAAAAGTTTGAGAAATGTTGATGACAGAAAGACTAAGATTTAGGAGAGTATTTTGAAGTCTCATTTCCTTCAAGTTCATGGGAAAGAGAGATAGTCTCGCTCTCCAGCAGCGAAGACAGTGCAGTTACTCATTCTTACTAATTAATGACAGACCACTTGTTAGGTCTTCGGTGAATGGAAATAGGACCATTCCTTGCATTGATATTAAAAGGAGTTAGAAGGAGTTTCTTGATCAGATCAAGACTGAGTATTCCCATCTCCTGGATCTGAAGTGGTTTAACTACCCAGGAAACCCAAGTTATTCCTTTGGAATTTGTCAGAGATCACTGCCCAAGTGCACTTATTTTTTCAGTTCAAGCTCCCTTCACACCCATAAAAGATGAGCAGTGAATGCCCTTCGCTTTCCTACTAGTGCTAAGGTTAAAAAGGCTTCCATCCTACCCCTATGCCCTGGGCAGCAGATCACAGTTGTAAGAGTCCATGCACTCTCTTCATATTGTTTCTTTATCCAGTTCTCACGTCATCCCCCCGATGAGGCTAATATTTAAATATCATTGCCGCGAATGCCCCTTTTGTGAAGAACCAGTTGGGCAAGACAGTTTGGCCAGACAGTTTGGCCAACCATTCAGAAGGTGGGATGCTGACCCCAAACTTCCTTGCCTTGGGAGACTAAGCCCTGGTCTACACTGGGGGGAGGGGGGGAGAAATTGATCTAGGTTCCGCAACTTCAGCTAGGTGAATAACGTAGCTGAAGTCTATGTACTTAGATCGACTCACCGCGGCGAGTCGACTGCTGCAGCTCCCCCATCGACTTTGCCTGTGCCTCTCGCAGCGCTGGTGTACAGGAGTCGATGGGAGAGGACTCGGGGGGGCGATTTATCATGTCTAGACTAGATGCGATAAATCAATCCCTGCTGGATCAAGCCCTGCCGATCCAGCGGGTAGTGAAGACATGCCCTAAGCCGCTCTTCACATACAACAGGGTGGCAGATGTTATGGAGATCAGAATCAAGTTCTGGGCAGGGGTGGAAAAGGGGTGTATTTGGGAGACATGGCATCCTGATGAAGGCATTTTCAGAAGTCGGTATCTCAGCTAGCCACAGATTTTACCCGATTTCTGGTCCCTCTCGTAAGCCGAAGCAAGACACAAGCATATCATCCTGCCAGAATACGGATGACTATAGAGCTCAGATACCTGCCCGACACCCCACCCATGACAGCACTAGGCCCACCCACCAGCTGCTTGACAGCTCCTGACAAGCACATCCTCGCCGCTCTGCAGACAGTCTCTGGCGGTGCATCTCGCCGAGCACCGAATGACTTTTGGAAGCCGGGCGGGTGCGTGGCAGCATGGGAAGTTTACTTTGGAGCCAAGGCGGGAGCCTTTCACAGATATGGGCATCTAGTACAGGGCAGAGAGCCCACGTATCGCGCCTCAAACCAGCAGCAGCCCAGCGTCAGAGACAGAGTCTGACAGCGGCAAAATCCAGCTCTTCGTTTACCATAGTGGGAGTGGTCACATAGGCAAACACAGGCTCCCTTAATGACCGTGCCATCCACACATTCTTATGCAGCGAGTGTTTCCGAGCCTAGACAAGGAATGTGCACACCAGCCCCGACTCGGCAATAGAAACAGTTCCCACCCTTACAAGTAATAATCCATCCACCCTTTCTTGGTGTGAGTGTCAGACACCCAGATGGCGAATGAACAGAGGTGAAGCAAGCCAGCATCCAGGCTGCATTGGGTGGATGTAATTTCACAGGTGATGCAACTACAGGCCCTTTTCGGGTTTCCACATGCTTCTTTTGTTTCCCGTTTCTCCCCTAATCCAAACCCAGCGTGTGACTGAGGCAGGAAAAGCGAATAGGCCAGGGTGGAATGAACCAGAGTGGAATGAAGCTCCTTTCAGCCACAGGAATGGGAGTTTCCTGGCAGCATATGCAGCATGCTAAGGAGGGAACAGTAAGACGTGCTTATTTGAAGGGCTGCTTCTATGTAGTTCAGTCCCGACACATCACACCTCATCCTATTCCAACCCCAGGCCTCTGCCTAGCAGCTGGCACCAGCCAGGTGCTTTTGCAGTTGGACCATTAGGGAACCAGGGCAAGGTTTGGAACCAAGGTCTCCAGACGTAAGTGATTAGTGTGTTTGACCACTGTGTCAAATAGCCCCGGCTGGTGGCCGGCTCTGTGCACTTAGAACTGGCATTATTCCGTGGGTGGCCTAATCAAAATCCAATCCGCAAATCCACTCCCCGCTCACACCCTGGGCTTCTCTTCCCCCACGCAGAAGTATCCAGTGCTAGCCAGGTGTGAACCGCGAGGGGAAGAAGAAAAGCTCCAACAGCCCCACAACTGGCCACGCTGGTTTTGGCATTAGAAAAGAGGGAGGGACATTTCCAGCCACAGTCACAAGCGGAGTTTTCCAAAAGGCCACCCTCGCCCATCCCTCAGCTTTTGCCCTAGGGACTCGCCCAGCAGCTCACCCATCGTGAAGGAGCCACCAAGTCATCCCGCAGTTCGCTCAGTCCCAAGCTGCTTTACTCTGCTCCCTCCACGCACTTCGGCCTCCAGTGGCACATCACCACCTCCTCCAGGAATCTATTCCAGATCTCACCCCCCTGCTGTCTGAGGTACTTACCTGCCGCCCCTCAATGGAGTATCTTAATGCATTGATACTCACAGCACCTATTAGATAGGTTGGTATCCTGCACGGCACCAGGGGAAACTGAGGCACAGAGAGGCTAAGTGACTTGCTCAAGTTCTGTGGCAGAGCAGGGAATTGAACCCCCATCTCCCAAGTCTCGGACAAGTCTCTAACCACTGGACTGTCCTCCCTCGCCTGCTGTGGGGGAGGGTAATGCTGCCTCAAACTCACTCTGATGCCAAGGTAAACAGTTCACTAGAGCTATTCAGAAAATGATCAGCATTCACATTCCAAACCAGATGCACTGGGCCCTTCCCATCGCTCTTCTGGGTCATCCTCAGGAGGGGATGTTTTTCTCCTGCAGATGACGATGAATCATAAGCAAAGATTGCAAACCACGCTGGGTACACAGAGGGTGCCAGTACCGGTTACACAAGAGCAGCATATCAGAGAGGAGTCCAGCGAGACACTAGAAACCCGTCACAGATGTAGTTGACACCCATCGGGCTGCTGAGAGGGGAACGAAACCCAGAACTCCTGCGTGCTTTAAGCCTCTGGAAATCTGAGCACAGATCTAGCACCCTCTCGGAGAGCTCTGTAGTCCAACTGCCTTGTCTCTGGGGCCAGTGCTGACCTCCTCAGTATCACACCATTCCCACAGTCCGGGATGCTACACCCCGTTCAATGTATTCATCTTAACTCCCCAGTGAGGCAGGCTTCACTATGCCTTTATGCACAGAACGCAGACCCTAGCCAAGCTCTAGTCACCATCTACCAGACAGCAACCAGAACCAGAAGACCAAATACTAGTGAACTGCTGATGCAAACTTCTCAGGCCCAGCTCTAGGCTGGAGATAGCCTCATCACCAGGCCTAACATGGGGAGATACACAGAACCCAGCTCAGTCTGCGCTCCTAGGGGAATTGGCTAGCAGGAGTGCCCTGAAGCTGGGGATTTGTTCCAAGGGATTTGGTAATATGGGCACGGGAAGAAGGGGGGGGGGGAGTTAAAAGCAACTTTAAGGCCTCCACATGCAGGGGAAGGTTTCCTTTTGAAGAGGATCCCACTCGCTCTTAAATCGCCACCCCTTATGGGTGTTCAGGTCTCTGTGGAGCGCTTCTGGGAGGGGTCACAGCCACAGAGATCCTTGGGTTTGCTGAGCCGGTGACATCGGCCAGCACTCGTATCAGAGAGGGCACGCTGCCCCGGCTGCCTTCGGACCCACAATTCAACACTCTCTCTCCATGCACTGTGCTCCTCAGAACACGGCTGCCCTCCTCGCACCTCTCAAGAAGCCATGACACCATCTTCCAGTTCACAGCAGGACCTGGTTCACGGGAACCTTCCCCTGTTTCACTGGACTCCTCACCTCACACCTGCTTCCTCTCCAGCCCTGCCACTGGCCTCACTACCACTGGCAAGAGACCCCTCTCCCGGACAATATTCCCGCCTCGGACTCCCCCATCTCTTCACTTTGCCCATGGTTATGCCTCAACTTCCTCTTCTCCCTCCAATATCCTATCAGCGCCATCATTAAACCAGACCTGTCCTATCTAGACAGCATCTTGGAGCCACAAGGAACACTACAGACTATCCTCCACGTTCGTTCATTCCCTGCCCCTCCCAGGAACAGCTTGCCCCAGCATGCATAGCCAGCCACCTACGGGAGGTCCAAGGAACCAGAGCCTGCTCGCACTGACACGGCTGTAAATCCAGCGCAGCCGCACCGGGCCTCCACTCTCCTCCCACTTGTGCCATTTGACACAGCTGCAGCTCCACTGAGTCACGGCACGTTGCCACTGGAGTAACTGCAAATTTTGGCCCCAGAGTGCTTCTTGGCCAGGTCCAGCATTGGGGACACTCTGGTTTTGCCCAGACATGCCTCCCTCCGGGCGTGACTGTCCCAGTAGCCAGACGATCAGGTTGGAGAGTGCCATTGCCCGCGAGATAAATAACAGTCCGAGTGAGCAAACAGAGCCTGTTTTCTTCCAATTACCCTTGAAATCATGTGAAAATGCGGGATACTTTAAACAGGCTGTGGCTGTCAGAGTCAGCTGACTTGGCAGCAGGGAGATCAGAGCCTGCAAACAGTCACTGCACTGCAAGGGGCTGGAGCACTTAGAGCAGAGACTGAACAGAGCTACTTGGTGGGCCAGCAGGTTGGTTTCCTGCTGCTCTCTGAAGTTAGGACCTGATTCCTACCCAGCCTGATTATCAAGTTTCTATCCCAGCCGCTGCTAAACAAAATCTGCAGCCTCCCAGCAGGGGAAATTTGCCTTAACAGCCACATGCCACAGGTTAGATGCTCCCAGCTACACCTCCTCAGGTCTTTGTAACATGGGGCATCTAAATCCCTTCTGCAGACAGAACGGACAAGGCAGTATGGTGGAGAATGAGACAGACCTGCTTGGGCATCCATTTAATGGCCCAGATTCTCTAGAGGGCTCCGCTCCCACTTAGGAACCTAAAGGAAGGTGGCCCAGTTTGCAAAGAACACAGCGCCAAAGGGCATGATGGAGCACTGTCAAAGGTCTGCCCCCCACAGTTGTGGGCCCTGAGCTTTTCTGAAAACTCTGGGCTTTACAGAGCTGAGAAAGTGTGGCCCCAATGACTGCCAGCAAGAGAGATTGCTCCTTTCCGAGGGGGTGTGTGTGGAAAGCAAAGGCCACGTACACCGTTTCTCCATACATTAAGTGGCATTGACGTATTCTCTACGCAAAAGAATAAATGGACACAAATCTGACATCAGGAAACATAACATTCAAAAACCAGTAGGAGAACACTTTAACCTGTTTGGTCACTCAGTGACAGCCCGGAGGGTGGCAATTTTGCAACAGAAAAGCTTCAAAAACAGACTCCAATGAGAAACTGCTGAACGTCAATTGATATGCAAACTAGATACAATCAACTTAGCCTTGAATAGAGACTGGGACTGGCTGAGCCATTACAAACATTGAATCTTTCTCACACTTGCTTCTTATCAAACTGTCTGTACTGGGCTATCTTGATTATCACTTCAAAAGTTTTTTCTCTTACTTAATTGGCCTCTCAGAGTTGGTAAGACAACTCCCACCTGTTCATGCTCTCTGTATGTGTGTATATATATCTCCTCAATACATGTTCCATTCTATGCATCCGAAGAAGTGGGCTGTAGCCCACGAAAGCTTATGCTCAAATAAATGTGTTAGTCTCTAAGGTGCCACAAGTACTCCTCGTTCTTTTTGAGGATACAGACTAACACGGCTGCTACTCTGAAAACTGACGTATGTGGCTCTGATACACACGCACAGAACACATCCCTCTACACGCTGGAGTATCTCCACAGGCAAGAGCCAGTCTAGGCCTGCTCCCATTCACATGGATACAGAGGCTCTGCGCTGCATGTTGAGAGGTGGGATGAACCTGGGTGTGGCCGAGTTGGCACGCTTGTTACCATAGCATGATGCCTCCTGTCTCACCGGGAGCCTTTGTTTCCCATCCTACCTGTATGGCACACAGTTTCCGGCCTCCCTCTCCACCCTGGAAGCCCTCAGGTAGCCAGGGTGAGCTTTAGAACCAAGAGAAAGCTAAGATACACTGTGTGCTGCCAACGCTTCCACCACACCCATCTTCATGGGCCACCTCATCCCAGAAACCTCCACCTGAACCGGGCATCTGGCCCTCCAGGCTCCATGTATCATCCTGTAACTGGGACTTCTGCCACGTGCGGTCTCCCTCGACCCCCCACCTGCCCAGTCCGTGTACTTCAGTATCAACGCTGTTTTTTGAGATGCCTCTTCAAACACGATCAGATCACACAGAACTAGCAGTTTGACTGGCTGGCCAAATGTTTGCCCTAAGACAAGAGGGGATAAAGCATCAGTGGTCCATAAATTCTGACTTCTGTGTCAAGTGGCCCAATCAGCTCTTCCACTGCTCTCCTGACAGCTCATTCCTCCCTCCTGGCCTTAGACCAGCTTGAAGTGAATTTTTAAAGCACTCGTGAATTCGTCCTAGAACCTGGAAGGTTCACAGCAGAAAAACTGGCAGAACCACAGCTCTGATTAGACCATCAGGAGTGCTGGAGTGGCTGTATCTATCTTTCCCCCCTATCTGGAAGCTGCCCCCAAGTCACCCACCCCACACACTAACAAAGTGACCTGGCGTCGTGAGCACTGGCTAATATTTTACCAGCGAGAGAAAGGTCTTCTGGAATCTTTGTGGAAGTGTCCCAGGTTTCCGTGCTGCCCCCTGAAGTCAGTAGGCCAGGGTTACGTTATCTCTGGAGACTGGAAGGCAGGTGCATACACAGCAAGATGCTAGAATAGAACGGGGACCTTTGACAGCTCAAGTGGCAATGCAGGAAGACAGGCCAGGATGTAGATGGATTCATTACTGATGCACAGCATGAATGCACCAGCATGCAGGAATGCAGCTATCAGTCCCATGGTGCGTCTACCCCACATCAGTGGTGAAAGCACAGTAGAAGAGCAGTTGGCTCCAAGCCGTCTCAAGTCCCGTCTACACTACAGGTGCTATACTATAGTGGTACAGCTACGGCGGTGTAGCTATGCTGCTGTGGCCCTGTGGTGTAGATGCAGACTACAGCAGTGGGAACAGGTTTTTCCATTGGTGTAGGAATTCCACCTTCCTGAGAGACAGTAGCTAGATCAGTGAAAACGTTCTTCTGTCAACCTAGCTGTGTCTACACTGGGGGTAGGTCAGCAAAGCTAGGGCACTCGGGGATGGGGATTTTTCCACACCTCAAGTGTTGTAGCTATGTTGCTTTAAGTGTAGACCAGGCCTCAGACACCCGAGTGGTCACCTTGCAGGGACTGATGCAGCCTGGGATTTAGAGTGAAGATGTATAGGAATTAGGATAATAACCGGCTCCTTCAGGCTGGCAAGCGATCAAAGGCCTGGGTGGAGAGTCACCTGCACCACATCTCCTCTCCGGCACACAGAATGGCAGCTGCTCAGAGCAGGGCAGCGGATCCAGTTCCTCTCCCCTCACCGCTCTGTGTCTGGGCCCCTTTCAGCCGTCTGCGGGCTCCATACGCTCTCACCAAGGAGACATCTATACTAGGAGCGACGCAGCGTTTAACACCCAGCGCAAGCTCTGCGGCCCCAGCCTTCCCTTTGCCACGGATGCCTCATCATCACCCCCCGGAGAGCGTGAGTGCTGAGCAACAAGATGGAGGGAGAGTCCAATGAACGCCGCTCCATTGCTATCTGAGACAGGGTCAGCGAGATCGACCCTGGCCCTGCGCAGAGCTCGGCAGCCCCGGCGCAGAAAGCGCCTCTACCCCGGCTCCAGCCAGAATGATCAAGGTGGCGCTGCTCCTGTCAGACAGCACATCGGGGCGAGGGAAAGGGATAGTTCACGGCTCTGGGATAGCTGCGTCCCACCACAGAAGTATGGCCAATAAATGACACCAACCAGGCCAATTTAGCGGAACATTCATCACTTTCCACCCAGAGGGGTCCCCCACAGATTCCAACGGAGAGAGGAATGGACAGGCACAACGCTGCCAGGGATCAGAGTAAGGGTCCCCCTCAGGTCATGTTGTTTCCAGCGGTAGCTTTGTACAAGACTGGCCAAGTTCTTAAGCAACACCAGCCACAGAGGGCAGGCCCCAGACCCTGGGAGATTGAGCATGGCTTCTGTTCAGATGAAAAGGCAGGTTGTGGCTGTAAATAGTTGGCTTGAGACACAAAACCTCAGTGTGTTCTTGCAACAAAGACAGAGTAAGGTATAGTTACACCCCAACCTACGAGCTTCTGTTTGTTTGGGCTGGGCATTAGCAAACAAATAAAGCAGAGTCCATATCTCGGCAATAAAAATCACAAGTCCGGGGATAGCTGGTGTTTTCCCGAAAGCCCCAGTTACTGGAGGACGGAGATTTTTTTTAAAAGCGAAAACAGATTTGCCACAAGTTGAAGTTTTGATCCCTTATAGATGGAGAAAAGCTTGAAAAATGTGATGCCCTAAAGGCTCAGAGAACCCCAGACAAAAACAAAGACACAGAAAGGAAGTAAACAGAAACCCAATTTGTTCTTTTAGTCACCTGATTTTTTTAAGCCAAGTTTGTGTTTTGTTTTCTGGGGGGTGGGAGGTGACTCAAGGTTGTGAGCCCTTGGGGTGGGGAATACTGCAATTGTTGCTATCAGCTCTGGAGAGGACTTGCAACCGGAAAGGAGAGATGAAAGGAGAGATGCATGAGCAGGGCTTAGGGGCAGGGATGAAAGAGTAAAGGGGAGGGGAGGAGAACTTGCATAGCACTTGTCTGCATCTCCAGTTCAGTTACCAACTCGCCATATCCATTCCAAAGCAATTGCTGCCACATTCAGACTGTTGCTTCAGGGAAAGTAAAGCCAGTTCCTCCTTCCTGAGACACATGGCTATTTTGGAGCGTGCCCAAGGAGGACAACCTGTGGATAGATGGCTGCCTATTGAGAACTAAGAAACAGTCAAGTCCAGAGAACGAGCATTAGCTTTTAGCCAGTATTTTGGACTTCCGGGCCTACTGAGCAAGAGCACCATGGATTAGACCCTGGATTCCTATCTGGCAAGGCCAAGGACCGAGCCACCGTCCTGCATTCCTTGCACACGCCAAACTTCCCCCACGTCAACCACATCTCCTAATTTAGCAGTATCCTACTATCACGCTTTGCTTAATTTCAGCGCGTGCGGCTTTGAGAGGGGGAACCCAATGCTAACATTGCATCCTGGATATATAACTGACCCAACGAACGTCAATAGCACGACTGGAACTCGGGATCCACAGGACAAAAATGTCTATCTAGCTAACAGAACTACTCTTAGCAGGACAGCTGTAGTAGGCTTTTATCCCCATGTCACCAGCCACTGGGACGGGGTGGGGGGTGGACAAAGCCCTACACTGATTGAGGTTATATTGCCCAAAGCCCTCAACAGAGCAGAATGTGCCTCACGATAACTGTCTGTGTCCTGTTGCATTCAACTGCAAGCAGCAATTCCCGGGTCATTCTCTACATTGGACAGCACCTCAGGGGGAGAATTAACAGTAAAACATCTCAGGCAAAATTCCACCTGCATGATTCATAGATCTGGAGATACTGGCACACTGGCCAGTCTTGCCAAAAGCGGCTTTTGGAGTTAAACATTTACTATATAAAACTACAGATTAACTATTTTGTCACTTTGGGGAGATTCTGGGGGAAGTAGTTGGGAAACCAAGGGAAGATGTACTAGCTTGAGCAAGCTGAACGGGCAGCACTGATAAGACGTGTCCTAATGGCCTGCTACGTTCAGCCTTTCAGTTTACACCTTGGAGATCTTATGAATGGATGGAAGCCGATTTCAAGCTCAATACAAACAAGGCAAAATAAAGGTCCCCTCCCTCCAGAGGCCACATGGCTTCCCTGGGTAAACATCAGAGCTGCCAGCGTACTCTGAGCCAGACTCCACAGCCCCCACCCTCCCAGATTGAGCACTGCTAGGCAGGAAGAGAGACATGCCAAGGGAAACCTCAAGGACAACTAGACACCAATGGCTTTGCTGTTAGAGCCAGGCGCTGCCAGTACAACCAAGGCTCAACGATCGCTTACCTGACATCCATCCTTCACTCCCTGACTCCTAGGAGCTTATGTAACGCATGGGTCACTAGATCCACCGAGCAGGAGACTCCATTATCGTCGCCAGATAGGAGTGCCTGGCTCTTTGGCTCACTCTGTGGAGACTCATGTTAAGCTCAGGAGGTCCCTGGGGATGGCCAAGGTGGTGGTGGCCATCTCAGTTTTCTAGCTCACATTTCTCCTGCTGTGGCTGTCTGCGGTCTCTCTGGCCTACCTCCCTCTGCCCTCGCACGCCTATGCTCAATCCAAACCAGTCTTCCTCTTGCCCGGCTGCTCTGACCACTAGGGGCTCCACTGGCCTTCATCAAATTCACAGTCCTCAGCCTCACTCTGCCTAATACCTTCCACCACTGCCCTGCTCAGGCAGTGAGCTCTCTTCACCTTCTAGTCAGTCCCCTTTGTATCCGCCTGGTTCTCCCCCATGCCCCCTTCACATACTTCATGCATCCTCCAAGACCCTATTCTAGAGATTAGCAGGCCATATACAGATTTCTCTGAGTGCCAGCCAAACGCACACCCATCCCCCTCTGTAGCACACACCACTTTTAGTGCAATATTGCTGTCCACTCCGACAGCTGCTTCAGAGGGATTCCTGTATCTCGCATTTGCCGCATGCTTCTGGACTCAGGATACTGTAAGAGACAGACAGTGGAATAGCCTTTTATGAGGCCCATAAGTGATGGCTGCAACTGATAAGGGAATTGCTAAAGTGAGTCGGTTGGAGGGAGGGAGAGGGAGAAAGAAGTTGCCCGTTATTCATTAAGGCCAATCCAAGCTGGAAACCAAAAAATTTACGATCATGCTGGAAAGATCAGCCAGCTGCATTCGCAGGGCTTGCCTACATGGAGAAGTTCTCACCTTTTAGTTCAAGGGCAGGAAGTGTTTATGCAACCTCTTAAATCTGTTTATTTCCGTTTTTAAATCAGTTTGCTTTAGTTTGCTCAAGTTAATCGAACAGGTTTAAGCCAGGTCGAAATCTCAACAGTCCCTAAGTAAGAGGTACTGCTCAGGTATCAGCAGCCACCACAGATAGGTTTGCGCCCTTAAACTGTTTTTATTAATACAAAGAAACAAAAGTAACCCGCCTTACAGATTAAACTGGTGCAACTCCTGCCTTTAGACAAGGCCCCGGGCAACATCTACGCTGCAGTCTTTCTGAAATCATCCCACCACTGGCGCTTCACCACCAGCAGCTTTGCCTAGACGTACCCTTAAATGCCTGGGTAGGTCTATTAGCCAGCTCGGGTCAATTGACTTGGGCTACAGGGCCATAAAACTGCAGTGTAGTTGGTCGGGCTCAGTGTAGACATCCCCTATGTCAGGGGTTCACATACCCGTGGGGGTACGCAGAGCTCTTCCAGGGGGTCCATCAACTCATCTAAATATTTGCCTAGTTTTACAACAGGCTACATAAAAAGCACTAGCCAAGTCAGGGCAAACTAAAATTTCACACAGACACTGACTTGTTTATACTGCGCTACATACACTGAAAGGTAAGTACGAGATTTATATTCCAATCGATTTATTTTATAATTATCTGGTAAAAATGAGAGTCAGCAATTTTTCAGTAACAGTGCAGCTGGGACACTTTTGTATTTTTGCATCTGATTTTGTAAGCAAGTAATTTAAGTGAGGTGAAACTTGGGGTACGCAAGACAAATCAGACTCCTGAAAGGGGGACAGCCGTCTGGAAAGGCTGAGAGCCACTGCCCTAAGTCACTCAACTAATCCTATTGAGTAGGGTTACCACACGTCCGGTTTTTCCCAGACATGTCCGGCTTTTCGGCAATCAAACCCCCGTCCGGGGGGAATTGCCAAAAAGCCGAACATGTCCGGGAAAATGCCGGCCGGGCACTTCCCCTCCCGCGGCGGCTCTGCTCCTCCCCTGACTCTTCGGCTCTGTTTAAGAGCCAAGCTGCCTGAGCGCTATGGACTTCAGGCAGCCCCCTTGCCTCCGGACCCCAGCCGCCAGCCGGGCACTTCCCCTCCCAGC
>NC_048314.1:8467121-8538976 GCF_013100865.1 Trachemys scripta elegans
GGGGGGGAAATTCGTAGCTAGAACGGAGACTGGGACCCTGTTACGTTATCCCTGTACAAAACACATAGTAAAAGACAGCCCCTGCTCAGAGGCATGTACAAGATAAGTAGCTAAGAGAGGGTGGGAAGAGAAACGGGCAAACCACTTCTAAGATCTCACAGCGGGTCCGTGGCAGAACCAGGAACAGAATCCAGCTCTAACTCCCAGTCCAGTGGCCTAACCACTGGACCACGCTGCCTCTTGCTAGCTTAAGCACAGACCTGGCTGAGAGGGCGGTTAAGCTGATACAATTACATGGTAGCCTCATCATCCCTTTAAATTCCCTCCCCATGCCTGAAGTACCCAAAGGGTCAAACCTTCAGCCTGCAGATGGACTTGCCAGAGCGGAATCTTTATTCCATTAATTTCCACCTGGAATACACCAACTCCTTCACCTGGAGCAGATTTAGCTCACCCCAGGAGCATTTCCCCCCCCTCCCCCCGAGGTACGTTCGCAGCCCCTGCCATCCCCTGCCCCCAAAACACAAAACACTTTGAAGTTGATACACACGAGTGGGACTTTAAGACGGAAAGGCATCAACTTGAAAGCTAGTCAGTAAATGAGTAATGAAGGGTTGGCACCTGAAACGTGTCCTCTGTCAAGTTTGCTGCTTTATATTTCTCTCCACCCTGTTGCTTTGTCAAAGGCTCATGTGATCAAGGGAACTGACTTTATACAGATTGTCAAACATACAAAGGCTTTGTCTACATGCAGACCTGCATCAGTGTAAGTTGTTATTTAGACACGCTGATGTCAGTGTAGGAGTGGCTTATTTCAAACTAAACCAAAACCAGTCCTGTTTAAACTCAAATAGTGCCCACACTGCCTTTTGCACCTGTTGATCTAAACGGCTTTAAAAAAAGGGAACATCGTGAGTTAAACCAGTGCACTGCTCCACATACACAAGTCTGAAGGAAGCCAACCAGCAGATGAAGGTAGGGATTCCCCCCTCCAATCTTCCCCTCTGCTTTTAAAGTTAACGTTAGCAGCTGTAGGTACAAATATTGTCAGACTGAGAAGTGTATTTTTAAGTTGGTGTCCCTTTAAAAAAAAGTCACTTTACTGGCTGAAAGTGGGTGGTTGCGCTTTGTGACTGGATGGTCCAAACAGCCACCGAGTGCTAGTTTGCAGAGCACAGCGCATTCCAGGGCACAGCACCACAACAGGGCACGTTAGAGACGGGTCCACATGAACACACAGTCAGACTAACTCTGGTGGGGTGGGGTGGGGTGAGGTGAGGGATGGAGACAACACAGAGCAGACCAGGGTAAGAAACCCAGACTGGCAGAGGCCCAACTGGTTCATCTTCTATTGCACTGTGTGATGCTCCAAATACCTGCAGCTCCACCCCTCCCGCGAGCGCCCTATTGCACAATCTGGCTTCTCCAATACTTCTGTCAATCCTTCCCAAAGGAACTTCTGCAGACATGTCATAAGCACTGGCCCTCACTGGTAGGATCCAGGCCACGATGAGGCTGACAAAACACAAATGGAGAAGCCCTTGGAGTCGATCACAGGACCTCAGTGGGTATGAACTGGCGTATCTCTATTGGCTCCAATGGAGTCATGCCATTTTACACCAGCTGGGGATCTGGTCCCAAGAGGCTTGTATGGGTTTAAACACTCTTGAAAGCAGGCAGCCAATATTTGGGGATTTTCCGTTTATTGCCGAGTGTGACCAAGGCCCAAAAGCACCTCAGTGATTTGACCTAAGCACTTACATATTGTGGTAGCAAGATCAGCTTGTGCACCCTGCTGTACAAAGTCCCTGTCTCAAAGGGTCCATCTACAGTGCAATCAGCATGTGTAGACGCACCCGAGCCCACTTTTATCTAGCCAGCTCAGGAACCAGTAGCAACAGCCTGGTCTGCGGCATGGACTAGATGCCCAAAGTACCCAGGGTCCTGGGTAGGCTTGCACAGCCCATGCTAAAGTTGCTTCACTGCCATTGATACCCACACAAGCCAGATCAAACTAGCCCAAGTGTGTCCACACGTGCTGTTACACCTCTGATTGCAGTGTAGACATACCCAGAAAGCTCACAACCTACACAAGGCTGTAATTGTAATTTTCACAATGCTGCGACCCCCAGATCCCTACCAACCGAAAGCCAGCGCCCTATCCCAAGCAGAGAGAAGTGCTAGAAACTCCATTAAGTCCATTAGCTTGGCTACATTGATTGGAAACAATATGGAGTCCTCAGACAGGGTTTTCAACCCAACCTAGAGTGCCCTGCTGGAAAAAAGTTTCAGATTCAGCAAAAGCAAACGTGCATTCTCGGTGCTGGTGGTCACCCGCATGGAAGATCTCAGATGCTGAACGACGAACCCACTCCCCCCGCCCCCCCACAAGACACAAACATGCATCCGTCCCAGGAGGTTTGATCCCGGGAACTAGCTCCACTCTTGCTATTTAGAATGTTCCCGTGAACTGCAGAAGGGCTTGCTGCATGACTGCTTGTGTTTTGCCTCCCGCGGCTGCGTTAAAGCTAGGAATGTGCAAAATAGGATTTTACATCAACAGCATTCAGGGCTTTCCTTCAACTGGGGAGAGTTCTAGCTATCTGTGAACTGGAAAGTCGGACATGTGGAATTCCTCAGATAGCGTCCAAGGATTCCAACAACGGCTTCTTTGCAAAACCCCTCCTGGCATGAGCTGGAGTTTCCACTCTAAAGAGATCCCACTGTACGGATTAGTGCTCCTGCCACGGGAGGAGGAAAATATCCCCATCCTCCTCAAATAGCTTCCCCATCCCATCCCTTCCTATTGGGCACAGGAACCTCTGCAGTTTCAGCATCATAACCATTTGCTAGAGTCCCAGAGTACCGCTGTTGTAACGAGATTGAGAGCTCAGGACAGAGACATAGAAGTTTCCCATCTGTAAGTGTGGAGAATACCTCTCTTCCTCCTTTCCCTGTGTTGGACTGCCTCACTGTCCATTAGAACTGGGACGAGAAAGTCAATCCCATTTCATGGAGGACTTGAACGTTTGGTTTTGTTCCGAGAATGAACCTCAGAGATTCCTAAATTCTTTATGAAAAAGGGATTGGAGGCCCAACCCTGGGACAGTCAACCTGGTGGGCTCTCCTGGAGCCATGGACCCTGGAAGCTCTGGGGTAGTCTGCATAGTAGAGCCCCAGAGCTCAGATGCCCAGGCTCCCAAGCCACCTGGGATGCACAGAGACCAGGCAGCTCAGAGGCCAGGCAGCTTTCTTGGCTTCCACTGGAACTTTGGCAAAATTGAACCATCTCCGCCAAACGGTTTGATTTCATGGAATCGGCAAATCTCGACAAAGCTGTCAGGATTTTTTCAGACAGTTCTATTGTTCCTGCAGCACCTCAGTCAACAGGGCTCTGCTCTCACTTGGAGGTTTCGGTGCTACTGCAATAGATGTAAAAGTAGGTAGATGAACCAAGGCAGGCCTGGGACAGGTTTTCTGCACACTCTAGGCTTCAGAGGTGAGAGGCCACATGGACTCCAGGCCTTGATAGGTCAGTACGGGACAGAGATGAAGGAGATCTGAACAAGGGTAAAGCCTGGCACAACAGAATCCCACACCAAGGCAGGTTCCATTGTGTGATTCACTTGCTAGAGGCCAGACATTTCTTTAAGCGGATTTTTGCTCCGTATGCTCCATGGTGGCAGAATAGCTAGGACAAGTTTGTGTCTACACTGTGTTTTTAAAAGGAGTGGGTTGCAGGGAGAGTCACGTTTGTAACATGCTACATATTGAAGCTCTGGGCGGAGCAATTTTCAGGCTGCTTGCCCTAGAACAGACCGCAGTGAGGTCTATGAGAATTCAGGGAGAAACAAGAACTGGGTAGAACAACCCAAAGGTGGGAAGACAGCAAGGACGTCTCCCTTGGAAACAGGTCTGATGGCCTCCCTCCTCATTCCCTGCTGCTATAGTAAAGGCTAGAAAGAATTCTGCTACCAAACCAGCTACCAAACCAGAACAGCTGCCATTTTGGGGAGCCCACATCATCGGGTTGATAGCAGCAGCTTCTTCATCTAGCCGCTTGGTCTGGGTCACTGGCTACCTCAGATCCTCCTAATTCATCTGTTCCAACGCTGAGTGCCAGGGCTAGTTAGGACTAGGGGTACCACAGTCAAGTACACCCACCTAGAGTCTATTTTGCTGTACCGTGTGGGGAGCGTGGCTAGAGGTGGTGTAGCCCCACCCCGCCACACAGATGTGGAATGTGATGGAAAAGGACAGGGGCGGGAGGGAGGCAGGTCATTGCCATGCTGCCTGGATCCCATGGCAACCAGTATTTGCAAATCTAAAAGACATTCCCTTGTGGGTAAGGTGATGCACACTTCAGTCATGTGGCTTCCGGTATGTTCGCCTTGAACTCAGCAGGAATCTGCACCAACACAAATACGCTAGCAACTCTCAGTCCTCCCAGCTTTCCAAGGGGTTTTCAGCCCTCCAATCACTATGAAGTCTGGTCACCCACGTGGTTTGATTTTCTACCCAAGAGCCACTCTGTGCAGAGCAAAGCCTGGAGCCTCGCTTCCCGTGCAACAGTGGCCCATCCAGGGAGGTTAACAGGCTCCAGTAAAACCCTGAACAAGAACGTTCCAGGCTCCCATGTTCCCTCCCGGTCAGTCCTGGGTACGGCTGTTTCTGCTTCAAATTGCAGCCCCTGCTGCTAGACGTTATATAACTGCAGCAGGCGTTTTAAGTCAACAGGGCCATACGGTGGAGTATCATCTTATTACCAAGTTTCATGGTAGCTTCACTCGCCTACATGGGACAGGCCCAGAGGCCATTTTGTGCTTGTGAAATCTGGCAAGGAGATAATTCTCTCTGATACAAGGGGGAGGGGAGGAGGGAATGGATCACATGGGCCCATGCAATTCAATACAGCAGGCTACCTGTAGGAGTGCATTATGGGTAGCAGGTTTGCCAAGTTCCCTGGGTAGTTCTGCAGGTTTTTTCCCCATAGCTCTCAGTGTTTCCGTCTGTCCCCCCTCCTGCTTCATTCCTCTTTCAAATTCTTACAAGTTCCAACAGTTCTCCAGCTGCGTGTGCCAAAGACACATTGAGGTAAGTGCTGGCAAAGGATCCAAGACAGAGGTTAAGTCCTTTATTTTTAGAGTCTTGGCAATACCTTCTGCAAGAGCCGTATCAGAGCTCTGATCAGCCATTGCATAAGTGTCTCTTTCTTCCCGAGGGAGGAAAGGATCTAGCCTTTTGCAATCTCTCTCTGTCTCACACACACACACACACACACACACACACGAGAGGCGAATATAAAACTTGATATAAAAGTTTGGTCTGCAGAGCTGGTTTGTGCCAGCAGGAAACCCAATTCCAACATTCCAGCGCCAGGGGAAAAAAACAAAAAAACCCACAAAGACTTTTATGCATGTAAAAAACAAAGTTTATTCAGACAACCAAACAGCCCCAAGTCTGTTTTCAGCTGTTGTTAGGCCCTGGTGCTTACTAGTCTCTGACACACACTTTTCTATCCACAGGCCTGAGGTTCAAGCACCTCACTGTAGTGGAGTCGAAGATAGATTTCCCTTTCCTGCCCGGAGCCTTCTGCCCACACCTTGGATCTAATGCGCTGGCTGGAGGCCAAATCCAGGGCATACTGCAGGTTACATACATACACCACCTTTTAGCCTTTCCTCTAAGCACTGTCTAAAATCCATGCCCACAGACAGAGAGGGGAGGTAGCTGGCCTCAGAATTTGACCCATCGGGACGTTTTGCCAATTGATCACCCCTGGGGCAGAGTACAGAGAGCCCAGGGAGGGGCTGCGGGAAGCAGTTCTCCCCCAGACATGCCTGTTTACCAAGCGGCCAAACAACAAGAGGGCGTGAAGAGGAGAGACTCCAGCGCTCAGGGAACAAGGCGTTGGAGACAGAGCCTCACAGGCTGGAGGAGACGCTAGCCCCAGCCAATCCAAAGGCAGGGCACCCCCCTTCGTTAGTAGGTGGGGAGCCTCCGGCACTCCAAGGGCGTATGCACACGCAGCTCACAGAATTCCCATGCAAAGGGTAAAGGGGCTGAGAGCTTCCAAACCTGGGCATCTCCATTCGCTCAGAACGGGCTTGAACACTTGTCTGCACTAGCCCGCTCCCTACTGCTGATCCACCGCTACTGCTGCACCAGCGCTGGTATAAAATAGGAGCAGGTGCTCACAACACCACGTTGTCAAACCTCCATGCAGGGTCGGATGACATCCGAGCCCCATCTGCACGACTGCTTCCACCTCTGCTCGAGCCGTGGTGCCCAGAGGGCTGGAGACAGACTCGCGGCTGCAGATGCATGCAAAGGGCACGGGATGCCCCCGGGGGAGGGGAGAAGAGAGACATGGGGCAGAAACAGCCACCGCTTCTCTACCACACAGCGGGCCAGGTCCCGGCACTTCCAACACATCCCCTCGCCGAGCAGCTCAAAGGGCTCCAGTCGCGTCAAACTGATCGACAGCTACAGAGCCTGGCAAGGAGTCAGCATCCCAGCACAGAGGGCCACCGAACCAGATCACATCAAACAAGCTTCTAGTGCCTCCAGTCTTGGCTGATGGACACACAAGCGGGAGGGTAACTGGGGTCCCAGCAGCCAGCACCCTGCAGTGTAACTGGTGCGCCGTAGGGCCCGGGAAACTCATTCCCTACCCTGGGAAGAGCAGCGGGTGGCACAGGAAAAACGTCTCCCGGGGAAAAGGCCGTTTCCACTTCACAAGCCAATAAGACAAGTTTCAGGAGTCAAGGGGCCCCTTCCCAAGCAAGATGGAGGTAGAACTGCCCAAATGCATGCTGGGAGGCCCCGGGATCACCACAGTGGGGGAAGGAGAAGTCAGATGACGATAACGATCTTCGGACACGACCCCAGCCCTTCTGCCAGCTGAACCTGGAACATCTCTGGGACATGGAGCACACCTGGGCTTGATTGGTGCAGGGAGCAGCGTCTAGACTCCAGCAGCTGGGTGCTGGGAAATGGCTGGCGGGAGGCAGCGAGACAGGGAAAGCAAACCCCGCTTTATTCCACGCCCTGCGGGCAAGAAACCCCTCTGACCCCTCCCCGTCACGCACCCAGGTGGTAGGAAGCTTAGAGTTCCAACGTATTCCCGTAAGCACAGAAACAGGTGACCAGTCAGTTGCCCCGCCCTCCCCGAGAGAGTCCTCTCTATTCCCCCACCCTCACACACACTGCTCCAGTTGGTGCCCGAAGCACCACGCTACCGCAAGGAAAGGCTGATGGTGGGATTTCCAGCCTGGACCCGAGCCCTCGGCCACCCCAATTTCCCAGACCCGGGCAGTACATTAAGTGAAGAGTACTGCTTTTATAGCACTTTCCTCCCAGGATCTCAGGCTGGTTTAAAGATGTGTGAGCATGTATCATTCCTTGCTTAACCCACACCCCCACATGGTGAAACTGAGGCACAAAGAGGAACAAAGTGACATGCCCAAGGCCACAGCCAGTCAGTGTCAGAATTGGGAATAAGTGAGCCCTGTGCAACGTCCCCAAGACCATGCTGCCGCCCTACATATTCCAACCACAAGCTTTCAGTTCCTTACCTAAAGCAACCCTCCTCCAATTTGTCCGTCAGTATCGTATTACCCATCCTTTTAAAGAACACGGACCTTAAGGTGCACAGGCTGCGTTCTTACGAGCGACTCAGCGCAGCAGCTATAAGGCATGTGCCCAGAGGATTTCTCCTCCAACCTTGTGATGTGGAGGAAATCACCATCTTTCGATCCTCTTCACTGATCTAGACACAGACGCCTCAGGCAGCTAGTGCAGTTTGGGGATGGCGGTATTGGAATGCAATGGAGGAAGAGGCAGCGGCAGCTCCAGGCACCGGCGCTCCAAGCGCGTGCCTTCGGCGGCTTGCCTGCGGGAGGTCCGCCGGTCCCACGGCTTCGGTGGCAATTCGGCGACGGGTACGCCGAAGCCGCAGGACCGGGGACCTCCCGCAGGCACGCTGCCAAAGGCAGCCTGCCTGCTGTGCTTGGGGTGGCAAAAAAGCTAGAGCCGCCCCTGGGAAGAGGGCTGTCACCTGAACCAGGCCCATGTATCCACCATGCAGTGTTCTGAACCCCCCTGCACAAGGCCCACCAGTGACCCACCCACATTTCTCCAAGGCAGGTGCAAGAGGGATTAGAAGCTCCCGATGAAAGATTGAGCGGCTACCTAGGATCAGCCTGGGGCTAACGAGAGAACTGGGAGCAGAGCAAGCAGGCACACGAAGTCTTGTATCTCCTTGTCTACACTAGAAATAGTAAAAACGGTCCTGCAGCAACGGTGCTTCTACACAGGAGCTGCAGCTGGGAGGGCAAGTGTAGACAGGGCTTCGGCTAACACATCCGCTAACCCTGATCAGAACCGTCGCGTCAGGGGGTAAAAACCCCACCTGCTTCTTTGTCCTCTCACCGCAGCCAGCGGTGGTTTGCCTTGACTCTAAACATCCCAGGTAGATAAAGCCCAAGAGACAAGCTGTGTGCTAGTGAGACGGGGGCAGGAGAGCTCCAGTACGGACATGCCCATGTGACTTTCCCCACTGAACATGGTTTGTTAGGACTCCATACAAGGGCCTGGTTCTCGAGCTCCAGAGATTTGTGCCATCAGCACTGGAAGTCCCCAGTTCAATCCCAACCTTAGCCAAGTTGGCATCATACACACACCACCTGCAACAGACCCCCCCACCCCCCAAGTTTAACAGACTCCCCACACCCATACACCAGCCGTTTAGAACGGTAGCTCCTAAACCGATGAGCTCTTTGCAACGGAAGCTATGGTTTAGAGCAGTGGTTCTCAACCTATTTACCACTGTGGGCCGCACATGCAACACTCTGTGTGTTTTGTGGGCCGCATCCACAGAATATCTGTACTGCTTGTATGGCCCTGAGCATGTCACATGGGCTGCAGCTGGGCGCCGATGGGGCTGCAAGTGGCTCCCAGGTTGAGACGAGTGGGTAATCTCCCCTGCTAGAGCTTTAAACAAACCCAGCCCCAACCTTCGTGGAGGGCGGCTCAGGGTGGGGAGGGTTCCTGCAGGGAGACAGCTTCCCTGCTTTGTTTCGGCTGCAGATGGCAGGGCCAGTGCCAAGAGGGGATTGTAAAAAGCCGGAGGAGGAAATGCAGCAGGATGGAACTCGGGGGGGTGGGGGAGGAGGGGAAAGTTACATTTTTTGACCATTTTTAGAAGTTTCCCAACTTCTGCCTTGTCAGGAGAGACCAGAGAGGTGTGAGGAGCAGGAACTCCAAGAGCTCGCTTTAAAACGGACCGGGAGGAAGGTGCTGGGATACAAGAGAGGAAGTGAAATCGGGTGAGAGGGAGGCACCTTGGGGCCCAAGAGAGACTCCCTTATTACAGCTTAGGAGAGAGAGCAAGTGGGTGTGTGTCACAGTCACCAATGCCTAGGACAAGACAGCAGCCACATTGTTTTTCCCAGCTGTCCCCAAACTCATTGTTCCTATAGTGCAGGTCTGAGCTCTCCAAGCACCTTGCTAATAATTAATACCTCCAAAACAGCCGTAAGGAAGGGCTGGGTTGCCCCCATTTTACAGGTGGAGAAAGTGAGGCACAGAGACTTGCCCAGCTCCATTCCCCTCGGCCCAATCCCCAAGGACCCTGCCCTGGAGTCCCAGCAGCCACTCCGGTCCCTGGAGGGTGACTTGACATGCTTTCTTAGCTGTCACTATCTCAGCCCTGCTGCTCCATCTTCCCATTACCAACCCTCCCCCCATCTCCCCCAGCCGTTGTTCCCAGTCTCACAGGGGACCCTCGACCACAGTTAGTGGAGGGGGAGGTTCATCGTCTTAGCAGTCGACAGAGCCATAACCATAGCAACATGCACCTTCCATCCAGAAGAGACACCGGGCCAGCCCGCTCTCCCTCACCACACCCCTGCCATGGACAAGAGAGCACCTCCAGCAATTCCCTCCACACCGCCCACATGGGGCAGCCTGGGGAGAAGGGGGAGACCCTCCTTCTGCAGGGCGTGGGAGGGGAGACAACTCAGCACCCCTGCTGAGCTGGTCTCAACAGGTCCTCTCGCTACAACGCGGGGGGTGGGAGGAAGAGGTCGCTGCATTGAACAAGCCTGTTTATGTGCAGTCCCGCCACGCCCCCCTTATCAGCCCCTTACCACTCGCTTCAGTGTTCTTGCTCCACAGCTTGTTGTGTCCCGGGCACCACAGTCTACTGGAGGGGGAAGTCGAAAGACTTGGGTTCTGACACTGCCTCCCTGCAGGAGAGCAACCCAGTTTCCCCCTCTCTGAGACAAGGAGGATAATCCTACCCTGCTTCAGGAAGCACACAGAGATCTAAGAATAAGAGCACCCAAGGGCATTAACCAGCTCTCCCCACAACCTCCTGTGGTCACGTGTAAATGCCCAGTGTGGCCATGCGATGGCACAGGGTGCACCAAATCCTCAGTGTGCACCGATGCACTGGGGGTTGGTTCTGTGCCTGCAATCCGGGACTGGGAAGGCCACGTTTCCAAGTGAAAGCCCAGGATGGTTGCAGCTTGGCATCGGTGAGGTGCAGCACAGGAAGGTCTGAGCAGCTGGGAAGGAGAGATTTGAAGTGCCCACTTCCCCTGCTCCCCACTTCCACTGGCAGGCTTCTATCGCTGGTCCTTTCCCCAGAAGCCAGCTGTCCCTTGTGCCCTGACACAAGCCAGTGCTCACGTCAGCTACGGGCACTGGGCTGAGGCAGTATGAGCCACCCGTCTACAGCCACCGATCTGCCCATTGACTCGCCTCTTGTAGCCCGGCTCAGGTTGACTCCTTGCACATAGCAGGGACTGGTGCTGTGTGACTCACTCGGGAGGCTCAGGTGTCAGCACGCAAAGGCCTGGGAGCCAGCCTGCAGGTAGCCTCACTAGTTCAGCTGACTGGCTGCTCGGATAGGTGGCCAGTCTGCAAGGGTTTGGAAAAAACCAAAACACTGAAAGAAAGAGACCCCAGGACAGATCCTGCAGCGGGGCCATTCTTCGGTTCCAGGGACACACGCTCACTGACCCACAGGCTGGGCTCGAGGTCTCACACACTGCAGACTCAACCCCAGATCTCTGGGTGTTTACCCAAGAGTCACAGAAAGGTGGCATATACACGTAACAGCCAGATCCTGACTCTCAGCCCCCTGCCCCCTTCCACAAGCATGTATTAGAGGTTCACCCCAGGCACCATTGCCAGGGTGAAATGGCTTTCCCCTGACCCCTGCGAGATCCCAGCTCACACTCTGGGTCCACAGCTGGGGCTCATCTTCACTGAATGCTCTAGACCAGCGTTTCTCAAACTGGGGGTCCCAACCCAAAAGGGGGTCACAAGGCTATTGTAGAGGGATTGCGAGAGTAGTGGCTGCGGGCCGGGCACCCAGCTCGGAAGGGAGCGTGGCCGCCAGCAGCAGCACAGAAATAAGGGAGGCCACAGTATGGGGTGGAGTCGTCACTTTGGGGGCACGTCATCGCAGCCTGAAATGTTCTGAAAGAGGGTTCCAGAAAAAAAAAATTGAAAAACCCAGCCCTGTGTAGCCCCTGCTTTATGGAGCTTGCCCTCGCAGCTGGTCGTCCTGGTCCTTGGAGTGCTGGAATGTGTCTTGGTGTCTGATTAAGGGGGTGGAATCTTTGGGGGTAGCTGGGGCCAGGCCCATCAATGGCTCAGGACCAGGAGTTTGAATCGGAGCTGGTGTTTGCTGGCAGGCCCGTGGGTGGGATGCTTGCTGGGGGCTTGTGCTGTTCAGGCAGGCCTGGCACGGTGTTTGGAATCAGCTGGACCTCTCCTAGACCACGCTCTGCTTCTCCATCGATGAAGCACCACCAAGACAGCTGAGCTGCTCTGGGATGATGCAGATCACGAAATTCAGGGCAAAGCACCCGAGAGCCAGAGTCCAGGCCCACTTCAGAATTGTACTGGGACTCTCCAGAGAGACTGGCAGCTTCGAAGCTGCTGATGCCCGATGAGGGTGGCTCCTCGGCTGCCTTGCGCAGACTTCATGAGGTGCCCCACCAAGCAGCCATCCAGTGGACTCCCACCCCAGCCAGGGCTCAGCTCCCATTTGGGCCGTGCGTTCAGCCCGTTTGAAAATCCCAGTCTCGGGCACTACAACCCACTCCAGACTCCTGCTCGGAAACCTCACCAGAGATGCCACAAAACAAGGATTTAAAAACAGACAGTCTTGAAAGTCCGCATTGACAGGCGGGGCATTGTTACGCTAATGCCACTTTAATAGGCTGGTGACTTTCCTTTGTCCACAGAGAAACCCCTCTCCCCCCCGTCCAGCTCTCAAAGCGCAACTGGGCGTTTGTGGTACAGCTGGCATCGGCTCTGCTGCCCCACTGAAAGCCCTGCCCCCTGGAAGCTGGCAAGCCTGGAAAGGCCAAAGCAGAACCACTAATTGCAAACAGGCTTCCTCCTGGGACTTTCACAGAATGAGACGAGAAAAGAGAAGCTTTAACTCTAGAGAGAATGAGCAGTTGTGTGCAGGGCTGGTCTCTGCCATAGGACCCGGCAGAGCCTGGGACAGGGGAGAAGTGTGCTGCAGAATGACAGGGGAGGGATTTTTCCCCATGGGATGGAGGAAGAAGAGAGGCACCTCCAGCCAATATTCTCCCTCTCTCCACCCTCTGAACTATGCCAGGAAGATTTTGCCCTCCAATCAGTTGTGTTTATCCCCTCGGCCGTTGCTAAGGGACTCCAACCCCCTCCGGTGCAGGAGGTTTGGCCTCTGTGTGCTCGGAGGGACTCTGCGAGGGCTCGTTTTACACAACCAGAAAGTCTCCAGCGCTGTGGTGTGTGAAAGGAACGGCAGTCCCGGGAGAGAGTGGGACCCGCTGTCTGTAAGGGGAACAGCTGACGGTTTGACGGGGCCTTGAACCGAGCACTGGCACAGCCAGCCAAGGGGTAGAGGGTTGGACACCGAACTCAGGGTCTGGGTTAGTGAAGGAGCATGGTCTGAACACAGGCTTGGGAGCCAGACCCCCTCTCCCCCGGGCAGGAGGGGAACTTTAGCTGCACATGCTGGAATAGGCTCAGCCAGTCAGGGAACAGAACTGAAGCCACATGACTGGTCGCACCCATCAAGCAGCTGATACTCGCAGGGAACAGTTTGCAATCCCTGGAAGACAAAGTTATTCCCCATGGCACAGCAGAGGACACTCCGGTTGGCTGATTTTCATGGCAGGAGCAGAAAGAGGCTAAGATTAGTCAAGCAAGTTAGTGGTAGCTAATTATTCACTCAGCTCCAAGGCGAGCCAGGGCCCTTTGGGAAATGAAGAAGTGTATTAATTAAATTTTTACTGTTAGGACCAGCTGAAACCTCACCCAGGGCGTCTCCCGAGGAGTCGGATTTCGGTGTTTGTCCGACGTGGTCTGGGCTCCCCCTCCAAAAATTTTGCCTTGGCTCGAGACCGCCACTAAGGCCGGGTCTATGCTAGGATTCAGCCGTAAGTGCACCGTTGCACGGTGTTTGCGTAGACGTGACTGGCCCCACTGAAACGAATCCGGTTACCCGGGGTCAAACGCACTGGTGCAAGCAGAGTTTGCACTGGGAGATGCAGTGTAGACGAAGCCTCCGGTGTCTCCTTTTCACTCCCTTCCCCCTCTACATAGGTGTGCACGCCCACACCCACCATTCGAGGGAGAGCAAAGGCTCTGGGCTGGGCTTGCTCAGGCACGAAGGAAGCTCAGGCAGGAATGAGTTCCAAATGAAAAACAAACTGTGCCAGGCTGCGCCTCCCCAAGCTCGGGGGAGGCGCTTGGCTCACAGCTGCAATAACTAAGGCCTTTTATGCCAGGCGCCTCCTGGAAACTAACCCCAAAACCTCCCTGAAAATAGCCCAGGCGGCCGTTTTATTTTGGAAGGACGGGAGGCGTGGCAGCAGGGGATGGGCGACTCTGCTAGAAAAGCTTCCCAGAGCAACCCGTGAGCTCACGCCACAGGGAGCGTCCTTGCGCTGGCCAGGACGTCGCGGAGTGGATGGGGAGAAGGCCCACCCAGCTTCGTAATGCATTCGGTGCCATCGCCTCTCGACGGGAGCGACCGGCCCTGCTTCCGAATCAGCCGAGTGAACCAGATGCAGGACAGGGTGCCCATGCTCACCGTCCCAGCTACCGCAAACCGTGCTCCCTCCAGCCATTGCCGGATCAGTGCAAAACAGATCCCGAACCAGGGGACCAGTCACCCCCTCCAGACCCTGGTCTTCCCACCACGTCCCAACTTTTCATAGGTCTGTATGCTCCATGAGGTCTTCCACTTTTCTTCCCCCGCCCTCCCCAGACGTTGGAGACCAATGTCAGGAAAACAAACTCCTCCCTACCCACAGAATTTTTCTGAAATGACACCCGTCCCTAACCCTGCAGATCCCAGCACAGGTCTCCTAAGGCTGGGGGTGGGGAGGCAGGAGCATCATGGGTGTAGCAAACCTGCAGTTGGAGAGGTGCTTTCATAGGGTGTTTGTGGGAACTGTAAATGGCTAGAAGGGTGCACAAGCCTTAGGGAGTACCTGCTATTCTAAACGCCATGGGCACGGCACGGCACGTTGCTTGCCTTTTTAACAAAAACAAAAAGCTCTAGATTGCATCCAGGAGCACAGGGCTCAGGTGGACAGAGCCGTGCTCAGACCAGGATCTGCTCGAGCAAGTCACTTCACCGCTCTGTGCCTCTCACGGTCTGTCCCAGCTGTTTAAAAGCTCTGGGGCAGGGAGTGTGTTGTGTTTCTACAGTGCGCAACACAGTGGGGCGGCTAGGTGCTACCGTGCCGTAGGGGGCCAGGCATGCCAGCACTGGCTGAGCTCGTGAGGCCCTATGCGCCACTCAACAACAGATGTCGTACACCGCGTCTGATCAGTGCCCAGATTTCGGGGAACGTGCTCAGTGTCAATGGGCAAAATTGGAAAAACACGGAAAGAGGGTAATGGAGAGCACACGGGGGCCCTGCCATCTGTTCAGGAGAGCCACAGCTTCAAGCACCTGTCTGTAGATCAGAGAACGAGTTAGCGGCACCCCTTAACTGCTTCCAGCAGAACAAGGGCCCCATCCCATTTTTGCCCATCCTCACAACATTGATCGGTCCAGTGGGGGAGGGAGAGCTCAGTGGTTTGAGCATTGGCCTGCTAAACCCAGGGGTTGTGAGTTCAATCCTTGAGGGGGCCATTTAGGGATCTGGGGATGGGTCCTGCTTTGAGCAAGAGGATGGACTAGATACCTCCTGAGGTCCCTTCCAACCCTGATAGTCTAGGATTCTAATCCCATTCAGGGTATCTCCCAGGCAGACAGAGAAAGAATGGTGGGGGATGGGGAGCACACAGAGCCCCTGGCCGCACTGAGGTGCGAACGCAGGGCATTGGCATGAGGTGAGATTGAGGGCATTAAGAACCCAAGGGGGTAGATTGAGGGACCCTGGCATGAGGGAAGGGCTGGGGGTTGCAGGGAGCCCCTGAAACAGAGGGAGATGGAAGGGCGGCACGCAGGGAGGGATGAAAGGAGCCCAGCCACAGTAGCAACACCGTGTTACCCCTTGTTTAGGGAACAGAAGACCCCTAGGCAGGAAGTTACAGATTAGGGGAGCATGTTGGGATTGTGGGGAAGGGCAACCTGAATCAGCCGCACCTTCAGTTTGCTCGGGCGCTGCAGTGGCCTGCGTCAGGTTGGGGCCCTGCTGTGCGAGGCACTGCACCAGCAGGCTGTGCCAGTCCGTGGGCTGGTGCAGTCTAGGAGACTCCCGAGCTCATCAGGGTGGGAGAGAAGTACCCGGCTAACATCAGCCAAGAGAGGCTGGCTTCACCATGCACATTGAAGTGCCGCTCCCCACCCCACAGACAGAAACGCTGTGACTGTTCAGGGCATTCCCTCTGTGAATCCAGCACTGCTGCACCTGCACCAGTGGGAGTGAGCTCAGCGGAGTCCCTAGCATTCACACCACCGCCACCTTCCCGAACGCTGCCTGGAGTGAGGCGGAGAAGCAAAGAGGGGGTAGCTTGTACTCATCACTGGGAAGTTAGTATCCACTCCATCTCTGGAGCTTGTGTTCCTCGAGCCATGCTAAAGAACAGAGGGCCGGAATCTCAGAGCTGGCCTTGGCACTACATTTGAGGAGCCGTTTAGATCTCCGAGTGTGTCTACACTGGGGAGAGCTTGGAAATGGCTTATCCTGCACTGGGGCACCTCCATCAGTCTTGCAAATGAGGGGGTGCTGGTGGGTTGCAAGACAGCAGAAGATTGTGGCCCATGAACACTTCTGAGGAGCTCATTAATAGAGCATTAAGAAGTAATTGTGGCAGTAATTACTATAGGCTGGGGAGTTTGGGGCCTTTACCCAAGAGATTGGAAATTCTTTGGGTTTTGTTAGTTACTTTGCTCATCTGACAGCAAGTTGTGCCTTCTCTGTGTCAGTCACGCCCCCACACCACTCCCCAATTTGTGTAGATCTTTAACACAATAGGGGAAGGTGCAGACTTTAAAGATAAGGAAAAACATGTTTTAAGGCTGTTTGCTGAATGCTAGCGAATACAATGGAGCCTTGATCCTGACTGGGCCTCTAGGCACTTCTTAATACAAGTAGTAACTTAAGTTAGCAAGAGGACACAGCAGTAGGTTTAGGAGCTAAAACTCATCTTTGAAATCGGAGTACATTTTAACGTAGTGTCCATTTAAAAAAAAGAAAAGGGTGTGGGAAGCCAGACAATCTCCTTTCCTGCAAAGAGACCAGGCTAATAAAATAAACCTTACCCACTCCTGGGTTTTAACAATCTACAGTGTCATTTGTTCTATAGGACATTTTAGGAGCATTGGTTTTAAACCTGACAGTGTCCCTTTAAATGGTGTTTGGCCCACACGAAATCCCATGATTCATGGAGCTGACTAGGAAACTTTACCATACATTACAGTAAGTGACAAGTCATAATTCCTTTGGCATTCAGCAATGCAACAACATTAGTCATGTTGCGAGCCCCTGATATTAATCCAGCTGCAATATGCTGTTCCTCCGGCATTTTAATTGTAGCTTTGTATGAAGGGCCTACTTCATTGGAAATCGGGGGCAGAGCCATAGTTTTGCTCCAGGGAGTGAGGAGACGAAGGTCTAAAGTTTCCAAGGCATCTTGGTTCTCCAGCGTGAGAAGTTGGTTAGGTTTCAGGCCATCAAAGCCGCATCTCCTAGTGCAACCTGATTTGTGAAGTCTGGGGGTCCCAAGCAAGGCTGATGTTCGGGGTAGTAGCTAAGTGCTTAATAGCGCCTTCGAAAAGCCTCTGAAGTAATTGTAATTGAAGCCCATGTAAGGAAGGGACAGAGGTCAAGTCCTGCAAGTCAGAGGCCCTTGGGAGCTCAGATGCCTGCGTGGTAAATTATGAGATGTCCCAAGCAAAGAGGGCGAAACAGAGGCCATGTCACAGTGCTCAGTGGCAGAGTGACCCCACTTATAAGGGTCAATCAAGTAACTGCAGGCACCAATTAGCCCCCCCCGCCAACCTTCCCCATCCTCAGTGCAGTCAGATGCCATCTCCTTGGACAAAAAAGCAACTGTATAGAAGCCACAATCGCATGCTTAGAAAAGCTATTCCAGGCAGGACTAATCAGACATCCTGATCCCCAAGTCCAAGAGGAATCTTTAGGCCAAACCCGTCAGACTGAGAGACCCACAACATCAAGAGTAAATACAGGGCAATGCAATCAATAGCTACATTGTCACCTCTCTAGACTCCAGCACCCTCCGTTTCAGGGGCAGGATGGCCTGGAGCCCTGTCTGAACTAAAAGGCAAACCCATCACGGGCACTGGTTCAGATCTGCAATCCTATCCGCACAGGCAGAGCCCTGCGCCCGCCAGCAGGATCAGGGCCCAATGGGTCCCCCTTGGATCAGTGCTGAACGTGGTTTAACAGCTCATGTGGCCAGGACAAAACTTCTCCTCCTCATCCTTAGAGAGAGAGAGCTCTGTTCCCCTTCCTTCCCCCTGCCCACAGACCCAGCAGAAGCCCTGGCCACGAGAGGGTTGTTCTCCTGAAGCAAATCACCTAGTCCTGAAGCCAACACAAACATCCACCACACAAGACAAGCCTTTCAGGGGGAGGCAGACAGGCGGACACCTTAGTTCCCCATTCCCCGCCCCCCTTAAGAGAGAGGCAGCTCCCAGCTCTGCAAAGGAGGAGAGAGAGAGACCCAGGGTTGCAACGTGGAACTTAAAAAAAAAAGTTTTAAGGCATTAAAACATGATCCCCTTGTAGGGAGGGAAACGAAATCCAGATTGAGGGGATCCCCCACGGGCTGTGTGGGGGGTGCTGTTTGGGGGGGGTTCCTCGCCATTATTTAATAAAGGAGTGGGGCAGATCAAAGTTTGGGAACTCTCATAACACAGACATTGTCCCCACCGTGCTAGTTACTTGGGGGTGGGGAGGGAGGGAGGGAGGAAAAAGTTTTCCTCCAGCGAGAATCGGCTCCTTTTTTACACACCCCTCCGGAGAGCCAGGGTGGAAGGACGCTGGCAGAGCTGATCCCGCCACCCCCTTGAAACTGACTCCGGCTCCTGGACCCCGACCAGCCCCAGCCCAGGGGGGGCCACAACCCCTTACCTGAGATATAGTGGCGCCGGCTCTCGTCCAGGTGAGTGGAGATAACATCGCCCATGGCGGACAGGGGCTGGATGCTCGCAGGGGAGATCCCAGCGGTGTGGGGGGGGGGGGGCCCCCCCCCCCCGGGGGGGTTGGAAATTAAAAAGGGGCCCGGGGGGGGGGGTCTCCTTTCTCCGGGCCGGGCCGCAGCGGCGGGTCTGCTCCCAGTCCTCGGGCGGTCAGCTCGCGAGCCGCTCCATGGGCAGGAACCAGCCGCTCTCCTCCCAGCCGAGGGAAGCCCTGGGCGGGTCACAGACACTCCCTGCCTACGTCCAGCCTCCGCCCCGGGAGAGACACACCCTCCGCGCGGCTCCCTGCCTGCGAGCGGGGCCCGGGCCCTCGGCCGACGCGGGGGCTGTTCAACCTCCCCTCCCTCGGTCCGGGGTCCGCTCCTTCTCCGGCAAGAACGTGGGAACCCAACAGAAAAAGCTTTTATTCCCCCCCCCTGTAATTATTGCACTGGCCTGTGCTAAAAACCAGCCCCCCTGCAGATGTCCCGGTTTTATAGGGACAGTCCCGATTTTTGGGTCTTTTTCTTATACAGGCTCCTATTACCCCCCACCCCAATTTTTCACATTTGCTGTCTGGTCACCCTACCTGCACCCCAGCCCACGCGTGGCCGCTAGGAACTCCCAGGCTCCAGAGCGGGACCCAGGGATCAGGCCTTTGTAGCAGAAGGTGATTGCCCCTGCAGCTAGAAAAGGGCTTTTCTCTCATGCCTAGTGCCTGGGGCCTGTGCTTCCCCCCCAATCTGAGCTACCAGGGACTGGGTCTAACTCTGTCAGCCGGTGAAACCAGCTCCTTGTTGGCACCTGGCTTGGTTTCATTCTGACCTTGTTTCACAGGGGATTGCAACATTTACCCAGCCCTTTCTACCCCTCTGACCACGCCCAAGTCATCATAAACCACAGCCTTGATCCTTCTCCACTGCCAAGGTGTGGCTCGCCCGTGGGTGGGGAGGACAGGACACGGGACCTGAACATACCCGTCGGATGAGGGTTTTCTTTGCCCCCTTACCCAAGTGTCTGTAGCCGGTCTGATCCTCTCCTGCTTGTCACAGTACAGCAAGCCGGGGATTTACAACAAGGTTCGGGGCAAACTGTGCAAAATAAAACCTCTCTTCTGACTTGGATGCTCAGGACAGGAAGCGGCTTGAGAGCCCAGGAGAAGGGGGTCCCCCCCACAAAGCAGACACAGCAGGGGCAGTGACAGCAGGAGCTTCATCGCCCGCCTCCCAGCGCATGCAGCTCCCCTTGGAGCCAGAGGCAGCCTCTGTAGGGGCCCGAGGGTTGGTGTGGTCGGACTGGGGAAATTGGTGTCATCATGCAAACCCTCCAATGCAGACATGCTGCACCGGGCTAGCCCATCCGCACTGGGCTTATTTCACTGGGGCAACCCACGCCCTCTACAGCTCTACGCAGGGCCTCACTTACAGTCCATGGCCTCTTTGCTCAGGCTGCCGAACAGGGCTGTCAGTTGGGGTGGGGGCGGAGGTGCTCTTAAGGGAGCTGGGTGCCCAGGGCCTGCCCACGGATGACGGTGGGGCTGGACAGAAAAGCTCCTTCTCCCTCTGCCAGACCTGAAGAGGAGAGGCCAGATTTTGCCTTAGGCTGCAGTCTCATTCAGCTGCTCTGACGCCGGACCAGGGTGGAAACAGCCCTACCTGTATTCCCTTCTTGCAAGAAGATGGAGCTGACACAAGGGCCATGTGCTATCCCTCCCGCATAGCCCTTGGCATCGAGAACAGCAGGGGCCATGCCCAGGGGAGGAGGGAGAGGTGTGGCCAGGGAGCTCTGGGCCTTGGCTGCTGGAAAGCCCTGTGGGGAGCCATTGCTTGATGGCAGCCATAAGGCAGAGCACCCCATGAGGCTGTTCTAGATAGTTCAGGGAACTGCTCTGCTCCATCTTCTTGCAAGGTCTTAGCCTCCCTGGGCTGGGTTCAGCTTGACCGATGCCCAGACTTAGGGCCCGGGGCTCGGATCCTCACAGTGTTTAAGTACCTACATCCAATTTAAATTAATGGGGGTTAGGATTTGGGCCAGGATGTCTTAGCGTGTATGAGAGAGAGTGAGTCTGAACGGCTCAAGGACAGTGTCGGGAGGCCTGAATCTTTTCCAGGGGGTACTGCTTGCCTCCCAAGGCAAGGGGGCGGGGGGTGTCCTGTGGCCTGCGTCATGACTGCTCTGTGGACAGAGCGTCCTGTTTATCCCATTCTGAAATAGTTTTTTTTGGCATACTGAGCTCAGAAAAATTCCTCAGGAGTCTGCCAGCCTCGGGGGGGGGGGGGGGGGGGGGAGCCACCTTGCTGCTAACACCTCTCTGCTTTGGGAACAGGGCGGCCCAAACCCATGTATCCTCACTGCCTGGGTGGGGGTAAACAGCACCTGCCCAAAACACGCACACACACACACGTTACGCAATGCAGGCCTGCTCATCCCATGCTAAAACACGCCGCACTGGGCGGGGAGGGCGAACCCGTGCAAGAAGGCAGAGCTGGGCAGTCTGCTACTTCTGGGAGACCTGCTGGTTTGGTCTGGGAGATCTGCTGCCTCCGCTGGCTTCAGAACCCTCATCCTGACATAAGGCTGGGTGCTTTCTGCACGGGGATTCAGTCTGGACCCTGGACCCTGCCCCCACCCCTTCGGAGCCATTGGCCCTGTTTGAAATAACATAGCTGAGTACACAGAAGGGGGGAGGGCCCCCCTTGCTAAATATTTACCATCCCTCCAGAGAACTGGTAATAGAGGTGTGATGCCACACCCGTCCACGTGAGGGTCACTGCCAGAGAGAACCCAACCTCTGGATCTTAATGCATGATCCCAGTGAGAGACAGGCAGTCGCTGAGGGACACCGACCACTTGCAACCACACCCTCCGCCCTGGCACTGTAGCACTAATCCTGCCCGGTTCAGAGGGGAGATTCGGGGGGGAGGAGCAAGGTGGAGAGCAAGCCCAGCTGCCCACCCCACACTCACGCACCAGGGGCGGCTCCTGTCCCACGGGGCTTGTCATGGGGTCACAGTGCCACTCAGGTGTGGCCCTGGAGGTAGTGAGTGAGTGGCATGGTGACTAATGTCACAACTCCCGGAGTATGGAGGCAGGCCCGGCCCTGCGGGACAGGAGCCCCACACATACACCTCAAGGTCGCGGCGGGGAGCAGTTCTCTCCCCTCCCCCATCCCTTATCAGCTCCACTGCTGCATGAACCTCTGTGGCTTGAGCTAAAAGACTCGGCTCTGCTGGCCAAAGTTGTGGCAAGCTCATCGACCGCTCTGTGGCCCAGTCACCACTAGAGGGGGACAGGGAGCCGGCCCTAGTGGGCGTGGCTTAGAGATGCCAAGTCACCAGGTCAAATCGGAGCATGTTCAGCGATGCCCGGCCGCTGTAGCCATCTGGCAGCTGGTTGCTGGCCTGTCTGAAAGGGGTTAGTGGCCAAGGTACCTCAAAATTCAGCCTCGCACTCGCCACTAAATGACTGTTTTCATGGTCAGGCTCAGCCAGGGCTGAAAGTAACTTAAGGGACTTACCGGTATGCAGGGCGACTGGGGTCCTGAGCAAGGTGGGAGGCGGCTCAAACAGAAGGGGCGGGGCCCTGGGCGGCAGAGGTGGGGCTGGGGTCAGACTCCTCCAGGCAGCACTTCAGCGCGGCCCACCGGCGATTTAAGGGGCCCAGGGCTCCTGTCTGCTGCTACCGCTATGCCGGGGCTCCAGCGGCAATTTAAAAGGCCCGGGGCACCGGCTGCTGGCGTGGTAGTGGCAGCTGGGAGCCCCTGGCCCTTTAAATCACCGCCGGAGCCCCATGGTAGCGGCGGCGGTGGCCAGGAGCCCTGGGGCTCTGGTGGCGATTTAAAGGGTCGGGGCTCCAGCTGCTGCCAGGAGGCCTGGTCCCTTTTACATTGCCGGGCCCCACAGAAGCTGCCCCCTTCTGGTACAGTCGGCTGTGTACCGGCTCTTACCGGTACGCCGTACCGTACCGGCTTACTTTCACCTCTGGGCTCAGCAGAGAGGCCCGTGGGTGAATGGGCCATGGAAACTGAGTCTCGTTCTCACGCGAGAGCTTGTCTCTGGGTGGGATGGATGGAGTTAGCGGTGCCACACTGGTGCGGGACTTCAGACTCCCCCACCATCAAGCCCATGCTTTCCACCAGCCGTAGCATGAAGTCGCAGCCCCAGAGCAAGGGCTGACATGTTGCTCGCATTGGCCGGGCCCCACATGCACTTAGCAGCACTTCTTTATTCCTCGTGGAACGGATGTGCCTGGACAGGTCAGCTGTAGGGACTGAACTCAGGATCCCAAAGCCGGAGCCAGGACTACTTGAAGTAAAGACCCTGGCCCACTAGCAGATGTAGTAATCGCTATAGGTGGTCTAGCCACTAGAGGGCGACACTGAGCCATACCGTGTTAGCCTCTTTCTGGCCCTTCTTTAGTGGTGGCTGTTAGATGCCAACCCCCCAGGCTGCATGTGCAGGTCATGTTTCCAAATCGAGCAGACTCTCTCTGCAGCGCATGGTCACTGACTCAGCTGGCACTTACGTGCTGCTGATGACTCAGGATCACATTGGAGTGAAGTGTCTCTGGCATTGTCCGAGTGCCCCCCTGCCGTTCCCCAGCCATGCTCCTCCTGACACAAGGTTGCAAAGAACAGAATTTCCAGCTGAGCTCTTTTGAAAGTCTGGTTCTGATTCCGGTGGATGCTGTGGGGGAGCCAGAATTGCGATTTGGGGGAAATCCCGTGATTGCAAATTTTGTTTGGGCTGAATCGGAATGCAAACAAAAGAGTTAGAAATTTCCTACTAAACAAAATTTCCCAAAAGCCCTTAATTTTGGGTCAAGCAAAAGGTGTTTTATATATATTATATCAAATCAAAACATGTTGTTTCAATTTTTACATTTTAAAAGTTTTTATAATATAAAAGAATTTGCAAAAATGAAAAGTCACCCCCAAAAAACAACCAAAATCAAAATGCTCCATTCCAAAAAAATGTCCAAGTGGAACATTCATCCTTGTCAAAATGGTTGTTTTCCATTTTTCCCCCCGAAACAATTAAAAAAAAAATCAGCATGTTCTCGTGGGATGTTTCAGTTTTCAGGAAACAGCATTTTAGAACATTTTCAACCAGCTATTGTCTAGCGCTCAGTACTTAGAAATCTGACCATGGGTTCTTATGAAAATCTCATCACAAATGACTAAGAATTTGCTTACAACTGCATATGGAGCAACCACAATTCATGTCTGGGTCACCACGGTCAGTGCATTATTTTGAAGCTTTTGCACCACCCGTGGGTGAGAAAGGGCTCGGCCTGTCACTGATCAATCAAAATTAAGGCTGTTGATTAATTGCAGTTAACTCACGCGATTAACTCAACAAAATTAACTGCAATTTAAAAAATGAATCTCAATTAATTGCACTGTTAAACAATAGAATACCAATTGAAATTGATTACATATTTTGGGATTTTTTTCTACATTTTCAAATATATTGATTTTTATTACAACACAGAATACAAAGTGTACAGTGCTCACTTTATATTATTTTTATTACAAATATTTCCACTGTAAAAATGATAAAAAAGAAATTGTATTTTTCAATTCACCTCATGCAAGTACTGTAGTGCAATCGCTTTATCCTGAAAGTGTAACTTACAAATGTAGATTTTTTTTGTTACATATCTGCTTTCAAAAACCAAACAAATGTAAAACTTTAGAGACTACGGGTTCTGCTCGAGAACGATCCAAAGCAGAGCGGACCGACGCATGTTCATTTTCATCGTCTGAGTCAGATGCCACCAGCAGAAGGTTGATTTTCTTGTTTGCTGGTTTGGGTTTGTAGTTTCCGCATCGGAGTCAAGTCCACTCAGTCGTACTTCATGTTCAGCCAATCGCTCAGACAAACAAGTTTGTTTACATTTAAGGGAGATACAGCTGCCTGCTTCTTATTTACAATGTCACCTGAAAGTGAGAACAGGCATTCGCATGGCACTTTTGTAGCCGGCGTTGCAAGATATTTACCTGTCAGATACGCTAAACATTCGTTTGCCCCTTCATGCTTTGACCCCCATTCCAGAGGACTTGCTTCCAGGCTGATGATGCTCGTTAAAAAAAAAAAAAAGTGTTAATTAAATTTCTGACTGAACTCCTTGGAGGAGAATTGTATGTCTCCTGTTCTGTTTTACCCTCATTCTGCCATATATTTCATGTTATAGCAGTCTTGGATGATGACCCAGCACATGTTAGTTTTAAGAACACTTTCACAGCAGATTTGACAAAATGCAAAGAAGGTACCAAGGTGAGATTTCTAAGGATAGATACCGCACTTGACCCAAGATTTAAAAATCTGAAATGCCTTACAAAATCTGAGAGGAACGAGGTGTGGAACATGTTTTCAGATGTCTTTTATGAGCAACACTCCGATGCGGAAACTACAGAACCCGAACCAGCAAAAAAGAAAATCAACCTTCTGCTGGTGGCATCTGACTCAGATGATGAAAATGAACATGCATCGGTCCACTCTGCTTTAGATCATTATCGAGCAGAACCCGTCATCAGCATGGACGCATGTCCCCTGGAATGGTGGCTGAAGCATGAAGGGACATATGAATCTTTAGCGCATCTGGCATGTAAATATCTTGCGATGCCGGCTACAACAGTGCCATGGGAACACCTGGTCTCACTTTCAGGTGACATTGTGAACAAGACGTGGGCAGCATTATCTCTGGAAAATTGTAACCAAACTTGTTTGTCTGAGCGATTGGCTGAAGTAGGACTGAGTGGACTTGTAGGCTCCAGAATTTTACATTGCTTTATTTTTGAATGCAGTTATTTATTGTACATAATTCTACATTTGTAAGTTCAACTTTCATGATAAAGAGATTGCATTACAGTACTTGTATGAGGTGAATTGAAATATACTATTTCTTTTGTTTTTTACAATGCAAATATTTGTCATCAAAAATAAATATAAAGTGAGCACTGTACACTTTGTATTCTGTGTTGCAATTGAAATCAATAGATTTGAAAATGTAGAAAACATCCAAAACTATTTCAATAAATGGTATTCTGTTATTGCTCAACAGTGCGATTAATCTCAGTTAATTTTTTTAATTGCAATTGATTTTTTTTAATCACTTGACAGTCCTAATCAAAATGCACAGATGCTGAACCTGAATAACTTGTTCTTCCTAATTCCAGACTCCATCCCCATTTCTTTCTGTTTCCCCCACTCACTGCATCATTCTAAAATGAATAAAGCTTGTTGAAATTCATTGTTTTTTTCTGCTGGAATTTTAAAAACATTCATTTTATTAAAAACATTGATGTTCAGTTTTTTCCCTTTTTCTCTCCCACTTTTCTCCCTTCCTCCTTTAAAAATGAGGAGGGAAAAGAGAAAAAAAAAAAAGGGTAGGGGGACGACTTTGACCAAAACAAACCTTTTCATTTGGAATAAAAATGTCCTTTTCCAGCCAAAAATATTTTGGATAGAAAAAAAAAATATTGAGTAGCTCTATAAAGCAGACGGTTAATCAAGGAATGTGGGTTTTTTTCTTTGGCCTGCACAAGGAACAATAATCGTAATAATAGTCACTAATATAATCTCTCTCCCTTGTGTGTACTGCAAAAATACCTGGAACAACCTTAGTTGCATGCTTGACATTAAAATAGAGAATCACAGTTCTGCAGTGAAGAGCGGCCTTCTCTGTCTCCCGTTGACTCCAGCAGGCTTTGGGCTAGGATCTGTATGCATAATATACAATGCAGATGTGGAGAGAGTTTGTACAGCACCTAGCCCGGGGGTCTCCGTGCACGACTGTAGTGCTAGGCACTGCCGCAATACAAATCATAATAATGAATCAACAGACGCCTCGTGGTTAGAGAGTTTACAGTCAGATTAGGGCAGATAGGCCCTGCTCCAGCCAAGCACTCCAGCACGTGCTTAACTTTAAGCATGCGAGTTGTCCCATTGAGTTCAGCAGGCCTGCTCGTGTGCTTTGGGCTAAGCATGTGCTTCAGTGCTTTGCTGGTGCGGGGTCTCTCTGGCAATGCAGATTGTTCCCTATTGTCAGGGCTGGAAAAATTGACCTCCCACCTACTAGCCTGAGGGCCAGACCCACTAGCCCAGGTGAAAAAAGTCAGCGCAACTGTACCCCACACACCTCCTGAGGGTGGTGCTCTATCCCATTGAGTGGCACCGAGACTACTTAGTGAGAGATTAACGAGCTTGCTTGATAGCCTTAGCTAAGGGCTCTTTGGCTCCGGAGGTCCCAGGTTCGAGCTCGCCCACAGATGACTGGGGTCTGGTGGTGTTACAAGTGGGGGCTCGTCTGGGATTTGAAGTGGGAAGTCTCTGAAGCTCCGGAGGTGCTGCCTCAGCTAGGGGAAGTATGCAACCCACACACCTTCTGGGGGTGGTGTTCTGTCCCATCAAGTGGCACCGAGACCACTTAGAGAGAAATGAATGAGTTTGTAAAGGGCCATGTGGCTTTTAGCTCATGCATTTAGCTCCAGAGCTCCTGGGTTCGATCCCACCCACCACCGACTGGGGTCTGTTGGTATTACACAACTTCCAAGACCATGCCCCTTACAGTATAAAGGCATAAAGCAGATAACAGCAGGGCCGCCCAGAGGATTCAGGGAGTCTGGGGCAAAGCAATTTTGGGGGCCCCTTCCATAAAAAAAAGTTGCAATACTATAGAATACTATATTCTCAGGGGGGCCACTTTGGGGGCCACTCGTGGGGGCAAATTGCCCCACTTCCCCCCACCCCCTCTGGGCAGCCCTGGATAACGGAGCGCCAAGTCAGTGGAAAGATGGGTATCAGGTTGGGCCTGGAAACAGCGCTCACTCTTAGCATGTCACAGTCAAATACAGCAGTCATTCAACAGCAACAGTGAAAACTCCCAAGGCCCTGGTCAGTTTTCTCTGCTGCAACCAGCTTGGCATAGGCACAGCAACAACCTGCCTGCAGGCTCAGGCAGACGTCACCTGGCTTACAAGTTACTGACCTTTTCAGGGTTTTCATTCCTGCTGGAAGGGGACGGAAAGGAAGGACACCTGGGGATGTTTTTGATTGGCTCTGCAAATACTTATCCCCAGGGGTAACACTACTCATGTGACCCAAACGACTCTGGTGACTTAACTTACTCATGGGTGTCTTTTAGGAAGTGACACTGACGTCCCTGAACTATAACAGAGAATGGAGAAGGTTAAAGAGGGTTATTCGACCCTTGTAGGGTTTGGCTGGGCCCCAGTCCTGGACTACGTGCTTGGGACATGAACCAAGCGAGTTGTAGGCAGTTCATTGTCTTTCCACTGACCTCAGTGAGTTTTGGATCAGACTCCAGTTTATTTAAAGACAACAAAGATAAGTATTTTAAAAATTACACTGCATTAAAGAGTCTAATCATCACAGCTAATTACACGTAGGCGCAAATCACTAAACAAATGTAAGTGTCTCTTATCTGTTCGAGCCGATTGAATTATCTGTTGTGAAAATTTTATCCTATGAATTTGGGCATTTTTCCTTTGGCAAATTGATCTGCGGATAAACGATTTATGAGTTCCGCCAGCTGCCGAGGAACGTACAAGAGTCCACAATTCAGCAAAGCGCTCTAAGCACATGCTTAACGTGAGGCATTTGCTGAAATCCATCCCGATTCAGCAAAACACTTCACTTTAACACATGCTTCAGTCCCACTGAAGTCCATGACATGCCTCAGTGCTTTCCTGAACCGGGGCCTAAACTCATAGACTCATAGACATTAAGGTCAGAAGGGACCATTATGATCATCTGGTCTGACCCCCTGCATGCTGCAGGCCGCAAGACCCTTCCCTGTACTCTACCGTTGAAGTCCCCAGTCCTGTGTTTTAGTGACTTCAATCGGCTGAGACCCTCCTGCTAGTGATCCCTGCCCCATGCTGCGGAGGAAGGCGAAAAACCTCCAGAGGCTCGGCCAATCTACCCTGGAGGAAAATTCCTTCCCGACCCCAAATATGGCGATCAGTAATACCCCGAGCATATAGGCAAGAGTCTCTAGCCTGACCCTTGTTGGCCATTATGTTGTTCATGTACCATTGCTTGGTTTTCCTTGACTACTATGTTTTATCATTAAACCATTCCCTCCATAAACTTATCCAACTTAATCTTAAAACCAGACAGGTCCGTCGCCCCCACCGTTTCCCTCGGAAGGCCGTTCCAATATTTCACCCCTCTGATGGTCAGAAACCTTCGTCTAATTTCTAGCCTAAACTTCCCCCCGGCCAGTTTGTATCCATTCGTTCTCGTGTCCACATTAGTACTAAACTGGAATAATTCCTCTCCCTCCCTTGTATTAACCCCTCTGATATATTTAAAGATAGCAATCATATCCCCCCTCAGCCTTCGCTTTGTCAGACTAAACAACCCAAGCTCCTCTAGTCTCTTTTCATACGACAGGTTTTCCATTCCTCTGATCATCTTAGTCGCCCTTCTCTGCACCCGTTCCAGTTTGAGTTCATCTTTTTTAAACATTGGAGACCAGAACTGCACACAGTACTCCAAATGAGGTCTCACCAGTGCCTTATACAACGGAAGCAGGACCTCCCTATCTCTACTAGATATACCTCGCCTAATACATCCCAAGACCGCATTGGCTTTTTTCACCGCCACGTCACATTGCCGACTCATAGTCATCCTGCGGTCCACAAGGACCCCTAGGTCCTTCTCCTCTTCCGTTACTTCTAACCAATGCATCCCCATCTTGTAACTAAAATTGTTATTATTCGTCCCCAAGTGCATAACCTTACACTTTTTACTATTAAATTTCATCCTATTTCTAATACTCCAATTCACAAGCTCATTCAAGTCTCCCTGCAGAGTATCCCTATCCTCCTCCGAGTTTGCAACTCCTCCCACCTTCGTATCATCCGCAAACTTTATCAGCCCACTCTTGCAATCTGTCCCGAGGTCAGTTATAAATAGATTAAATAAGATGGGTCCCAAAACCGAACCTTGAGGCACTCCACTAGTAACCTCCCTCCAACCCGACAATTCACCCTTTAATACGACCCGCTGCATTCTCCCCATTAACCAATTCCCTATCCACCTCTGGATTTTCATATCGATCCCCATGTTTTTCATTTTAACCAATAGTTCCTCATGGGGTACTGTATCAAACGCTTTACTGAAATCCAGGTAAATTAGGTCCACCGCATTTCCCTTATCTAATAAGTCTGTTACTTTCTCAAAGAAGGAGATCAGATTCGTTTGGCACGATCTGCCCTTCGTAAAACCATGCTGTAATTTATTGCATTTGCCATTAACCTCAAGGTCCTCAACTAGTTTCTCTTTCAGAATCTTCTCCAGCACCTTGCACACTACTGATGTTAAACTAACAGGCCTATAGTTACCCGGGTCACTTTTTTTCCCTTTCTTGAAAATAGGAACCACATTGGCTATTCTCCAGTCTAACGGGACTACCCCCGAGTTTACAGATTCATTAAATATAGTCGCTAATGGGCCTGCTATTTCCCGCGCCAATTCCTTCAATATTCTCGGATGAAGATCGTCTGGTCCACCCGACTTAGTCCCATTAAGGCGTTCTAGTTTTGTTTCTACCTCGGATGCGGTAATCCCCCATCCCGTATGCCCCTCTGTAACGGTGCTAGTATCCCTAATACCTTCATTGGCCTCATTAAACACCGATGCAAAATATTCATTGAGATATTGCGCCATGCCTAGATTATCTTTAATCTCCTCTCCGGCTATAGTCTTCAGCGGTCCCACTTCTTCTTTCTTTGCTTTCTTCCTATTTATATGGCTGTAAAACCTCTTACTATTACTTTTAATTCCCCTCGCTAAGTCCAACTCTTCCCGGCCTTTGGCCTTTCTCACTCTATCTCTACATTCTCTGACTTCGCTAAGGTAAGTTTCCTTACTGATCCCTCCCCTCTTCCACTCTTTGTACGCTTTCTGTTTTTTCCTAATCGCCCCTTTCAGCCGGTCGCTCATCCAGCTCGGTCTAAGTCTCTTGCTTAGTAATCTTTTTCCCTTTTTGGGGATACAGGCCTCTGACAGCTCTTGCATCTTTAACTTAAAGTAATCCCAGGCTTCTTCTGCCTTTAGGTCCCTTAATACGTTTGCCCAATCCACTTCCCTTACCAGTCCCCTTAATTTGTTAAAATTGGCCTTTTTAAAATTATAAACCCTAGTCTTTGACTTAATTCTGGTACTCTTTCCATTTAGTTTAAAGCGAATTAGCTCATGATCACTGGAGCCCAAGTTGTCCCCCACTACCACTTCCTCAACAAGGTCCTCACTACTTACCAGAATCAAATCTAAAATGGCCTCCCCCCTCGTCGGCTCAGCTACCACTTGATAAAGGAATTGATCCGCAAGCACATCTAGGAACATCTGAGCCCTATTATTGCTACTAGCGTTTGTTCCCCAATCTATATCCGGGAAGTTAAAGTCCCCCATAATTACACAGTTTCTATTAGTATTTACCTCCCTTAATACATTAAACAATTCCTTATCCATATCCTGGGTCGATCCCGGCGGTCTATAGCACACCCCAAGCACTATCCCCGGAGAGGCTCTAGTAGTACTTTTACCCAGCTTGAGTATTGCCCAGACGGACTCTGTATTATCTATTCCATCCACTATTATTTCTTTACAGCTTATTTCACTATTGACATACAATGCCACCCCCCCGCCTTTACCTTTATCCCGGTCTTTCCTAAACAGCGCATACCCCTCCATACCTGTGTTCCAGTCGTGACTGCCATTCCACCATGTTTCAGTTATTCCTACGATATCCGGTTTCAATTCTCGGACCAAGAGCTCCAATTCCTCCATTTTATTACCTAGGCTTCTCGCATTGGTGTACAAACAGCCTAATATATGTCGTTTAGCCTGTCTCCCATTACTAGCACTGTATGTTGCGCTCCTCTTTGTGTTCGTCCCCCCTGTCCCTCCTATGTCCAATCTCATTTCCCCGGCTATGTCTCCTCTTATTACACTCAGCTTTTCAATACCGGAAACTGGCGTGGAGATTAACTGTGCATCTCCCAACCATCTCCCCAAACTTCCTAGTTTAAAGCTCTTTTGATAAGATGAGCCAGCCTCCCTCCCAGAAGTCTATTTCCTTCCCTACTCAGGTGAAGCCCATCCCGCGAGAACAGGTGTCTGTCCCCGAAAGCCTCCCAGTGGCCATACATCCCAAAGCCCTCCTTATAGCACCACTCCCTTAGCCAACTATTTATCCTCGCAATCCTATCAGCCCTTTGGTGCCCTTCCCTCGGAACAGGCAGAATCCCACTAAAGATAACCTGAGCCTCTATCTCCTTGAGAGTCTTCCCCAGCCTGGCATAATCTCCCTTGATTCTCTCTAACGAGAACCTAGCCGTGTCATTCGTTCCCACATGAAGGATTATCAAGGGGTTCTTACCTGCTCCTTTCAGGATCCTTTTCAACCGCAGGTCCACATCGCGTATCTTTGCACCCGGTAGACAGCACACCCTTCTGTTCTCCGGGTCCGCCCTGGTCACAGGCCTGTCCAATCTCCTCAGTAAAGAGGTAGGTTAGACGGATGCTCAAAAGAGAGTCAGCAAATAATGTGTGACACGTTTTCCCTTGTCACTTGTCAAATACATCACTTGCTAATACACTTGGTCACCAGGGGACCAGCTCAGCTCTCCATCTTAAGTGTTTCAACTAGGTTGACCTTGATGGTAGATGCCACCTGTCCCTTACATCTGCTAGTCACCGAGGTAAGAACGCGCCTGTTCTGGAGCCAAGACCTGGCCTACATTTTTGTAGAGCATCCAGACCATTGAGCTCTCTCATTGCAACTGGGGTCTCTGGGGATACAGCTACACTGCAGTCGGAGGTGTGATTGAGGCAGGCAGACAGACAGACCTGCACCAGCACAGCTAAAAATAACAGCAAGGACCCGGCAGTGGGCGTATCAGCACTGGCTAGCAACATGAGGACATCCCAAGGGTCCCCAGTGAGCTTACGCAGCCCACACTCAGGCCGGTGTGGCTGCATGGTCACTATTTTTAGCTTTGCTAGTGTGGTTAAAGCTAGGGCAGGTAGGGCTCCCGCTGCTGCAATCACACCTTGATTAGCCAGGCCCTGGGAGCTACCGGAGTCACAATAATCGTCATCCTCCACCCGAGCGTTTGCAGGATCAGGATTTTCTTTAGTAAATATTTATGTCCCTCCCTCTGACATTCCAACAAATCCACGGCGTTTTCCTCTCACTCTAATTAACCTCAGGCGGTAACGAGCTGTTTTCACAGCGACCAAGATCAACAAAGAAACCTTATCCATTAGACTGAAGAATGTGCAGAGAATTCAAAGAAGGGGACTGGCCGTCTGGTATATTTTGGGCCTGCTCCATGGGAGCGCAAGGCCCTGCCCACGCAGGGCTTTGTAGCTGCCTCGAGAACAGTTTTCAAACGCCCTGACAGCCAAACCTGGCTGAACGTGGCCATGCTCAGCCCAGCCACCAATGATGGGAACGCCACCTCGGAAATGGGGCTGGATGCCCCAGGAAGCAGGGGCTCAGGGCTGGCTCCCCAGCGAGGATTCTACCAGCCCGGATGTTGTCAAGAAAATCAAGCCAGTGACAGGTGCATTCGGAAACGGTTCCCAAGCAAAGTGCTGCCCAGGTGCAGGCAAAAGAGGAAGGACGGTCCAGTGGTTAGAGTGCTAGCCCGAGACATGGGAGACTCTGGTTCTCCGGCTCCGTCACAGGATTCCTGCACAACTTGGGACTTGTCTGCATGGGGAACGTCGGCAGCAGAATGCTCCTGCTGTCGTTATAGCAGTATCGCTATAGAGGTAATGACACTGGTCAGTTTCCCCATGTAGATAAGTCCTAAGAGAGAGAAGCTATTCAGGTGCACAGTGGTACCTGGCAGCTGTTTCAGAGCATGGTTCTACTCCTACGCCAGGATACATAAGGAATCAACGGGACCGAAGCATGTGCTCAAAGTTCAGCACGTGCGTAAGGGTTCTGCAGAATGGGGGTGGCTTTGAGCAGGTGCTTTGCTGAACCAGGGGCTTAGTATGGACAGAGCTCAAGGGCAGGGAGTAGAGTCCATACCCAGCAAGCAAGTGGAGGGGGGGGGGGGCTCCTGAAATCTGATGAGACTTATTGTTTATGTTGGAGCCAGGGCAGGATGGGAAGAAGACAAGGTCCCTGCCCCTACGAGCGCATGCCCTGGGGTCCGGATTCTGCATAATAGGCGTAGGCCCATGGAAGCGAACGAGTCCGGTGCCTCATGCAAGTCAGCATATGGAGAGACCCAAGCCTTAAGTGGGTGTAGGGTGACCAGATAGCAAGAGTGAAAAATCGGGACAGGGGATGGTGGGTAATAAGAGCCCATATATTAAAAAAAAGCCCCAAATATTGGGACTGTCCCCATAAAATCGGGACATCTGGTATGGGGCAGCTCTAGCTTTTTTGCCGCCCCAAGCACGGCAGGCAGGCTGCCTTCGGCGGCACGCCTGTGGGAGGTCAGCCGGTCCCGCTGCTTCGGCATATCCACCGCCGAATCCACGTGACCGGCTGACCTCCCGCAGGCAAGCCGCTGAAGGCAGCCTGACTGCCGCCCTTGCAGGGACTGGCAGGGTGCCCCCCACGGCTTGTGCTTGGAGTGCTGGTGCCTGGAGCCGCCGCTGCACCTGGTCACCTAACATGGGTGACATAAAGATGAAGGAGGAGAGGCAAAGGAGCGGAGCAGCCAGGCTGAAAACCCATCTAGTTAGGGCCAAGGGATTTCCTTGTTTAATTATTTGCCCCTCCAAGCCCAGCCACGGGTTGTCTCCAGCCGCCCCAGCGCGTGGAGAATCTGATACCGGGAACATGGACAGCCCCTAGTACTGGGGGTCCCTGATCCCGACTGCAGCTGGGGGCGCTACCTCCTGCGGCGAGAACGCTAACGATTTGCAAGCAGCCCCATGGCACTGAAATGGGTGCGACGCGGCCCCCAAACCGCGATGGACCATCCCTCCAGGAGCCCTCCACCATCCCAGCCCCTGTCTCAAGCCTCCTGCAACTAGGTGGTGGCTCGTGTGGAACACTGTTGCCCCCTGGTGGTCACGAGTGAAACGACCGGTAGCTGAGAGGAGGACAAAGCTGCAGGAGGGGATTGTCTTTAATTGGAAGGCAATTCCCCCATTTTAAATCCTGCCGATTTAAAGCGCTGGCTGCAGTCAGGATTCTGGGCTGCTTTGAGGGCCAGCGCAATCCCGAGCAGCCCCAGTGTCTGCTGGAATTACAGGAGCACCTGGAGCCCGCGCTGCAGTTCAGAGCAGCTCAGAATCCCGTCGCATCCTGGCATGCCGCGTGCACTGGGGCAGGGGCAGCCCACGACGGTGCCCGCACGACGGGATTTCTCTCCTGGTTGTTTGCAGATTCTTTACGGCCCCTGCATGGCTGGAGCTGCGGCAGAGAGAAAAATCCTTCCCCAAGTTGCCTGATTGCCAGTCCCCTCCCTCAACCAGGCCTTTAACCGCTAGCCCATTTTGCCCTCGTTCCCAATGGACCAGACACGGGCGGCTGCTGAAGGAAGTCTGGCGTTTGTGCAATTGGGCTGCGAGGAGCTGCAGCGATACATACGGAACAGTCCTTTGAAACCCCTGGGAGCCCGTGGGGCAGGGAAGGGCTGCCCGGTTTTAACCCTCTGCCCCAGCTCTGCCCCCTGCTTTAGAGAACAGTTGGGAAGAGAAGTGGTCACAAAGAGCATCTCTCCGCCTCCCTGCTCAACAGGGCCTGGGCACATGTGGATCTCCGGCTCCCTGCCCCTGTGTCTGAAAGGGACCCAGGACAGGGAGCATACTGTGGGCGAATAAACACAGCTCCTGGATCAGGGTGGGATAGCTCAGCGGTTTGAGCATTGGCCTGGTAAACCCTGGGTTGTAAGTTCGATCCTTGAGGGGGGCCAGTTAGGGATCTGGGGCAAAAATCTGTCTGGGGATTGGTTCTGCTTTGAGCAGGGGGTTGGACTAGATGACCTCCTGAGGTCCCTTCCTACCCTGATATTCTATGAGACTGCCAGGAATAGCACAATGCATCTGAGCCTCTGTGGCAGGCCTGATGCTCCCCGCCATGCTGGGCTGGGGCGGGCACAGCGGTGCAAGCCCTGAATGTGGCCCATGTGTGGGGAGTGGTGTCTGGCCAGCCCCAGCCCAGGGTCAGTAGCACACTTGGAATGAAGCCTTGCTCCTGGAGTGTCCCACGGGGGCCAATTTCTTGATCTCCATTCAGAATCGCCCAGTGCTGTCCCACAGCCCTGCTGCCTCTGGCCAGAGGTGACAAGGTGGTGTGGCTTGATTCCCCTGCAGAGGAGGTGGGGAAGGCTGCTGCCGCAGCACCTGGAGACCCTCTTGCGGCATCCACAGCCTCTGTCCAGCAAATGTCAGGAGCTCACCTGGTCACCAACCTGTCCTGCCTGGGGAGGGGCGGGCGGGGTATCAACGGCTGGGCTTGGGATATGGGCAGCTGAAGCCTGTCTGTGCTCGCTGGATTTTGGAGTTAACTGTTTCTCCTGTTAATCGGAATCACTCCCCACCCCAGCCCAGATCCAAGCAGGGATTCCAGGCCAGGCTCACCCTGCGCTGGACAGAGGAGAGAAAGCCATTTGTTTTCTCTTCTATTCCAGTTCTCAGACCACACCCTTCACCATGCCGCCCATGGGCACTGACGCCCCCCTTCCCGTGGGTGAAGGAGGGGGTGTCTCCTGGAATTTCTTCTCCCCTGGACACTGCAGCTGCAGGATGGCCCAGTGTCTCCGAGCCACAGCTGGGGAACATAATAGAGTCGCTGTGTCCTGCCTCCACTGCTGCTTGCACGATTACCGGCTGTCTCCGTAACACCAGTTGTGCGCACGGCCCTGAGCTGACAGGTAGGAAGACAAGGTCCTTGCCCTGAGGAGCGTACAGCCCGTCAGAGCCCATGTGAGCACTGATTTCACTGCACCCGCTTGCAGGGGAAGGCAGTGCTGAATGAGGAAATTCACCCCGGGGCTGGGAGCACTTGGAGCCAGCTATGCCCGTGCAAAGGGACGGCGGAAAGGCTGCCCGCATTGGACCTGGCCCCATGTGCCACTCACAGGAACACGCACAGTGCGAAGGGGTGTGTGCCAGGGACATGCCTATGCCCAGTTATTCTACACTGCTGCACTGGCTCATTGGGACCCGTGCAGCAGAGGCATATGTTAGGGGAGCCTTTCCTGTGGTTCTAACCTGGGCTGGGCCTCGGGTAGCCCTTGGCAGCCCCAGGAGAGGGGAAGCGCATTGCTTCTGCTCTGGCCCTGGCATGAGTTAGCCTGGCAGAATCCGACCCTTAATGCAGATGCAGAGAAAAAACAAATGAAACATCCTGCCAAAGAGCCCTGGTTTATCATAGGAACTCACTAGAGCTCAGGCTACCTCCCTTTGGGATATGCCTTGGTGATGATGATAGCACCGGGAGTGCTGGTCCATGACAAGGGCTCCTAGATGCTACTGCAATGCCAATAATGATATAGATGAGGAAACAGGCACAGAGGCAAGGTGACTTGCCTAAGGTCACACAGTGAGTCGGTGACAGGGTCAGGATTAGAACCCAGGAATCCTGGTTTGTTTTCCTGACCCTACACAGTAAAGCTGTGCCCCTCCCCCTCCGCACTAAATCCAAGAATTGGCAGGTAGCTGGTTTGTTTCCAATTCAGACACGTTAGTCTGCTCCAGGGTATCAGAAATTATAACGGAATCCTTTGAAACCAGCAGCCGTGTGCTATTAGTGAATTCGAGACCATTCTCGAGTCCCAGCCCACGGCCCTAGCAGGGAATGAGGAGCGGGCTCTGATCCCAGGGCTAGGGGCTCACCTTGTTATTTCGGGCTCTGTTTTATAAGCGGAGTCACAAGCACTGGAGAGTTCTAGCTAGTGCATGGAACCAGGTCAGCTGGGCAGTGGTACTGCAGGTGTAACGCAGTCTCTGCTCTGGTTCCTCTGGGGACTGGCCCACGTAGGTTTATGGGTCTGCTACAGGCTGGTAGTCCAGACAGCAGCAGTGACTCATGTTTTCGGCCTCCAACGTCCTGCATTCATCCTTTGCTGATGACATATGCTGCTCTCCCACGTATGCACTGCATCACCCAGGGGACTCAGCCCTGTTCTGCAGGGGCAGCTTCCCCTCCCCGTCCGATTTGTAGCTAGTCACTGGTCAGAGCAGAACATCAGTGGTTAGAATTATTATTCCTGTTATTTATTTGCATTGCTCTAGACTCAGACCAGGGCCACACTCTGCTCTGGCTCCATTGTGCTAGGCTCTGGACAACCATACGGAGAGAGAGACGGTCTGAGGAGCATCCAAGCTAAATAAAAGACACCGTGGAAAGGAAACAGAGGCACAAAGAGGGGAAGTGACTTGCCCAAGATCCCACAGCAGGGCAGTGGCAGGAATAGAACCCAGGTTCCCAGTCCAGTGCCTTCTCCATTCGACCCCAGTGGCTGAAAGAGCAATTAAACCCGAGCTGACTCCATTCTGAAGCTCAGAGAAGCCCCTCATTTGCTGTGAACCCCATCTGAGCTGCACCCTTTAGATGCTGCGGGGGGGGGGGGGGGGGTATTTGTCCCTAACGTGTAGCACTGGGGACGCAGTTGCTTGTTTGTCTGGGGCTGATTCATGCAGGATAACATTAAAATCCCACCCCCATCCCCAGCCTTTTAATACGAGCTTCCAGCACTTCCATCTGAGTAAAAAAAATCTTGTAGGGAAGGTCGCACGTGGCAGTGCGGACGGGGACCTCACAGTGCAGAGGGGATCAGTGATGCAAACAGAAAAAACTGCCAGCACTCTGCATTTAAAGAAATAGCCATTTGCAAATACAGATGGGGGCTCAGGAAAGCCAGGGCCATTCCACCTCCCCTCGCCACCCTTAATGCAGCAACCGTTCATTTCTAACATCGCGGAAGGTGGGCTATCCTCCGCTGTCCGACACTCAGCACAGGTTGCAGCTAAGTGCGCCGGGGCCCTCATTGGCTTCAGGACTTTGGGTTCTTCAGTTATGTTTAGGTCCCCCCCTTGGGTGATGCTTTTATCCCTCCAAGCTCGTCTCTCTCCCTCACCCTTAGAACGCGCCCACCCGTTCAGCCTAAAAGAGGCTCCGCTTAATTGATCTTTGACCACTAGCGGTAAATATGCCCAATGGCCTGTGATGGGATGTTAGATGGGGTGGGATCTGAGTTTCTACAGAGAATTCTTTCCTGGGTGCTGGCTGGTGAGTCTTGCCCACATGCTCAGGGTTTAGCTGATCGCCATATTTGGGGTCAGGAGGAATTTTCCTCCAGGGCAGATTGGCAGAGGCCCTGGGGGGTTTTCACCTTCCTCTGCAGCGTGGGGCACGGGTCACTTGCTGGAGGATTCTCTGCACCTTGAAGTCTTTAAACCACGATTTGAGGACTTCAATAACTCAGACATAGGTTAGGGGGTTGATACAGGAGTGGGTGGGTGTGATTCTGTGGCCTGCATTGTGCAGGACGTCAGACTAGATGATCATAATGGTCCCTTCTGACCTTAAAGTCTAGGAGAACACTCATAAAGGCACACAGGGCAAAATGCACACCTGAGCAGAGGGCCTCTATCCATCACGGAAGACTCGCATATGTGTTAGGGACTTAACTGATGCATGGACTGGTGCCTGCCATCCCTCTGACAGCTGGTCAACCATTTTCTGATGGAGCCATTTTTGTTTGGAAAATGCTGACTCCACAAGATTGGAATGGCTTGCGAGAACTTATCGATTTTGTTGATGTTTTCAGTGGGAAATTACCAGAATCGTTTAGTTCATTTTCACTTACTATTATATCTGCTGATATTAACAAAAGTTGAAATCAAAGTCAAAGCGAAACATCTCAGTAAGGTAATTTGGATGAAATAGTGCAGAGTTTTTATTGCGCAGTAAAATTTGAAACTTCAACTTTATGTGCTGATTTGGGACACAGGAATTCCCCAAGGGCTGGTATTTCCCATGGAACACCCATTCCATTCCCCAGCCAACTCCAGCCACTCTGCACAGGGGGAAACGTCACCTCTGGGTGGCACCGATTCCCAGCGCCAAAGCGTTTAAGAGTGGAAACCTCAGCCCCTTGTTTCAGGGGCTCCCCTCAGCTGTAGTTTCCACAGGCTCCAAAAGCCGATGTGGATGAAGACGCCCCTGTTAACAGTCAAGTGAACTGAGATATTGAGGGCCAGCCCCTCAGCTGGTGTTAATCAGCCAGTGGTACTGGGGGGGAGGGATAGCTCTGTGGTTTGAGCATTGGCTTGTTAAACCCAGGGTTGTAAGCTCAATCCTTGAGGCGGCCATTTAGGGATCTGGGGCAAAAATCTGTCTGGGGATTGGTCCTGCTTTGAGCAGAGGGTTGGACTAGATGACCTCCTGAGGTCCCTTCCAACCCTGATATTCTATGAAGAGCTGGTTCTGTGCTGCCCTAGTTACTCTGTGACTGTTTGCTAGCTCAGCACAGATTGTTTCTGGCAAGGGAGGTATCAGATATTTTGAACCGAATCTCATCTGGCTGAATCTGCAGTTTGAGATTTAACCGACAGGTCCGATTTCGTTTGAGAAGCTGGCTTGTGAACAAAGCCAGCTAGCACACACGCAAGTCACCAGGGCAAAGCATGCTGGGACAGGGAGCACACTGCACATCACTGCCCTAGCATTCCTTCACCGGGTTACACTTTGGCTGAGGTCCCCCGTGAAGGCATGTGGGGAAACGTGGGGCCAGATCTTGCCGTCTTTATTCTAGCAAAACTCCCATTGAAATCAATAGGGGTTTTTGCCTGAGTGCTGGGTCCAAGTCTTTAATCTTGACCCTAATGGACATTCGTTCAGATGCCAGAGTCGTCGTGCATGTAGCCCAGGTGAGCGGTTCCCATCTCTTCTGTACTGTGACCACATTGCAAGAGTAAAAACAGGGTCAGGGTCATGAGAAAGGAAAGGGAGTTCGCAACAGCGCCAACCCTCATTACGTTGTCACAAGTTTCACAATAGTTGGTCTTTTTCTTAAAGCCCCAGCTCCTGGAGTCAGGTGATTAGGTGAGACTCCAGCATGTTTTAAAAGTTTCTAGCCCTCCTGATTGGTCCAGATCAAAGGGCATATGAAAAGAACCCAATTTTTTTTTTTTTTATTATTTTACAATTTAAGCTAATCTCATCGTTTTTTGAGCCTGACTCATGATTTTTGAATGCTTATAGTTGGCAATGCTGTGGTTGTGGCAAACCCACAGTCCAGGCGGTTCAGGAGAGGCCCCAGTTTGAAGGAGCCGGGTGAGTTTCCCACTGAAACTGGGTTGTATCAATATACTGGGGGAAGCTTACTCAGTGTCATCTCCTGGCGTAATGTTCCTGAACTTCCGTTAAAGCTAAACTTTGCCCTATTCCCTTGAATTTCCTACCTCTGAAAAGGATACCCAGCCTTGGCCCCAAAAGCTTCTGCAGGTTGAGTTACAAAACAGAAGCCAGGCTTTTCAAAAGCGATCAGTTATTTCAGGGGCTCAACCTATGGAGCATTCCTAGTGGACACCTCTTTAAGGGAAACAGCTGGGAATGGAGGGTAATGGTTAACCGTACCGGGAGGGACAACAAGCTTTTAATAATTGTTCACTAGCAGTCATGTCCCAATAGGAGCAATAATCATTCTCTTTTGTGAAGACAGCTGTGCAGGACACCTTGCAGACCTCTAAATGCACTTGATCTGATCGGCGCTCAGATCGACTTTGCACTCAAGTGTTATTCCATTCACTCCTTGTGACGGGTTCGGTCACAGAGGCCCCCTTGGGACTGTCAGCTGATGTGCTGAGACTACCTCTGAGCCCATTTTCCCTGCCAGCTTGGGACTTCAGAACCCTGCCTTGTCGAGCCAGACACACTAGCCTGCTGCAACACAGACCCAGGGTCTGAACCACGCCCCCAAAGCTGCAGATTTAACTGAAAACAGCTCAGCAAGTACTCTTGTCGCCAGCACCCAGACCCCAATGGGATCCAAACCCAAAATAAATCCATTTTACTCTGTATAAAGCTTATACAGGGTAAACTCAAATTGTCCGCCCTCTATAACACTGATAGAGAGATGCACAGCCGTTTGCTCCCCCAGGTATTATTCACTTACTCTGGGTTACTTAATAAAATCACTTTTGTGTATTAATTATAAAATGTAGGATTTAAGTGGTTTCAAGTAATAACAGACAGAACAAAGTAAATTACCAAACAAAATAAAACAAAACACGCAAGTCTAAGCCTAATACATTGAGAAACTGAATACAGGTAAATCTCACCCCACCAATAAGCTTCTTTCACAGACTTGACTCCTTCCTAGTCTGGGCCCAATCCTTTCCCCTGGTACAGCCCTTGTTAGTTCCAGCTCAGGTGGTAACTCAGGGATTTCTCATGACTGGCAGCCCCCTTTGTTCTGTTCCACCCCCTTTTATATCTTTGGCACAAGGCGGGAATCCTTTGTCTCTCTGGGTTCCCACCCCTCCTTCTAATGGAAAAGTACCAGGTTTAAGATGGATTCCAGTATCATGTGACATGTTTACATGTCCTGTGAGACTTCATTACCCACTATACAGGAAGGCTTACAAGTAAACAGAGCCATCTACAACCAATTGTTCTAGTCAGTGGGAGCCATCAAGATTTTAAACCACCATTAATGGCCCACACTTTGCATAATTACAATAGGACCTCAGAGTTATGCTACATATTCCTAGTTTGAGATACAAGAATGATACATTCATACAAATAGGATGACCACACTCAGTAGATTATAAGCTCTGTAATGATACCTTATAAGAGACCTTTTGCATAAAGCATATTCCAGTTACATTCTATTTACACTCATTAGCATATGCCCATAAAACGTATGGAGCGCAACATCACACTCCTGATTTAGGACCAAATCCTGAGCCCACTGGAGTCAACAGAAAGGCTTCAATGGGCTTTGGCTCAGGCCCGTCTACATGCGTAATATGGGGCAGAATCAGGCCCATGACCCCGCCCTGGAGGGTTTAGGATCTGAAGGTTCCATTGAAGCAAAATTCCTAGGTCCTCATCCAGCTCCCACTTCACTTTGACGTTAACAGGACCTACTCCCATAATTAACATTTAGCACGTGCCCAAGGGCTCTGCCGGCTACGCGTGGAGTTCAACAGGAACAGGATCGGGCCCCTAATCACAAAGGACAACGCCAAAGAGCCAGTTCCTGTAGTATGACCTCGACCCCAATGCATGTAAGCAGCATTTACTCTCCCTGTATTTCTGGTGCAATACGCAGCTCAGTATATTACTCTCCATACCGCACTGCCCTCTGGCCATGTTAACTGGGCTCTTGGAACCATCACGTTGACATGGCCTGGCTTTTGGTGATCTGAACTGGCCAAAAGCAGCATCGCATTCCTTTGTTTTTCATTTGATGTAAATCAAATCTTCCTCCACCACTGTCTCCACATTACCGCTGGCAGAATTCTACTGTTAATTATTAGAGTGAGGCACTCATTTACTATGGGCATGTTATAAGAACACAGATGAAGAATACCTGGCTCTTACATAGTCCATTCCATCAGCAGATCGCAAAGCCCATCACAAAGGAGGTCAGGATCATTGTCCCCATTTTACAGATGGGGAAACTGAGGCACAGAGTGGGGAAGTGACTTGCCCAAGGTTACCCAGCAGGCAACTGGCAAAGCTGGCAACAGAACCCAGGTTCTCCTGACTCCCAGTTCAATGCTCTCTCCGCTATCCAAAATGAAGTTAATGGAAGTCATACGGGGGCTCAGCTTGCAGGCTGGGCGTCTTATCCGGTAGGCTCCTTGGGCATGGGTTACTTTTTATTTTGGGTTCATGCCACGCCCAGCACAATGGGGACCTGACCCTGGGCGAGGCAATCCTGCGAATAACAACCAACAACAATAATGAGCTTGTATTCAAGTAACAGCTGGGAGATCAACGAAGAACCAAGGGGCATACAGCCCTTAACTGTACATTCTTTTGTAAATAAGAGCTAGCAAGGAAAGGGTCTCTGTCTTGGGTTTGTACAGCACCTAGCACAACAGGGGCCCTGACTGGGCCTCCTCGACAGTACCACAATCCAAATGATAAAGAATGTCACCGTTCCAGGCCTAGCTGCTCTGCTGTCCTCTTGCTGAGTGTGTCCCCTCAAGTGTCAGGCCTTTACCTCTCCTGGGGTGAAACACTGCAGTTCTCCAACTCAGAGACCCAGCCCTGGGCTACAGCCCCCTGTGGGTCAGCCGACACGTCTGTCCGAATTCAGACCATGCAATTCCTCCCTTCAGGAATCAGTCATGAACACAGCGACCAGACGGCCTTCTTAAACCAAAGCATTGTTTATGGTAACAAAAGAAAATGAGAGAAAAAGGATTTTGAAGCAATGGTCTATACCTATCACCATCCCCTGCCAGTAACCTAGGCAGACCGTGGGCACAGCCTGGCTCCTCAAAACAGCCCCTTCCCTCTTGAGAACATGTTCCCTTTTAAACCTGCCAGATTGCTTTTGATTTCCTGCGTTCCCAAGCCTTCTCCTGGCTTGGCCTGATCTCTCACCAGCTCTGAAATGTTCACGGAGAAGTGGCTTATCTTGAGCCATTCTTTCCCCTCCTGCTTGTTTTTCCCAACCATCCCCTATTTAACTTAACCCATATATTCATCAAGTAGCACCCCGATAGAATCACCATGTAACCAGCTTACCAATGACCAGCTCAACAGGCAGCATGCGTAAGTTATTGCAGAGCAAGTCCAAATCCATCACAAATAATAATAAAACCACGGCACAACGCATGGGGCATAGATACAGGTGCAGTTTAGGAATCCTAGAACACATCCAGAGTTGGGAAGAGTTCCATCTTTGTGCTAAACTCTGTTCGTTTAATTGTGAAGCCATCTTCCCGACTCCCTCCTTCCCACTGGTTGTCTGTCTTGTCCACCTGTTGCATTCTGTCTGACTTTGGCCCCCATCCTGCAATGGGCTGAAAATGGGTCCACCCCCTTTACTTGCACGGTGCCCCAATTGGGGTCTGCATGAGCACAGGCGCCCACCCACATGCCGTGCTGGACTCTAAGCTCCCCTTCTTTGCTAGTGGTATATACAGGAACACAAAATAAAATAAGAACGAACAAAACAACAGCAGCAGGACCTAGAGGCCCCAGATAAATCCAGGGCCCCACTGTGGTGGGTGCTGTACAAACACTCAGGGAAATCCAGTCCCTGCCCCAAGGAGCTTACAATCGTCATAGACCAGACAAAGGGGAGGGAAACAGACATAAAACACTGAAGTGACTTACCCAAGATTACACAGCAGGTCCACTCCTGACTCTTTGCCCGGTGCTTTATTTGCTAACCACTTTATGTGTCTAAAATCCAGGACCAGGCACTTTGGGGGAAGTTCTTGGAATGGCTCCACTGTGTAGATCTTCTCCAGGTCAGCTTACACCCCCGTGACCCTGTTATGTATGGATGAGGGAGACCCTACCCTAGATGTCTTTGGGCTGGGGACCGTTTCTGGAGGGCCTTGTCCCTGCAGTCTGGGAGGAAGCCCTGGCTCCCTGAGCTAGATTCTCCTCTGTCTCAATGGATTTTTTCCTCTGGTCCCTTTCGTTTTCTCTGAGAGAAAAACAAATTGCAGCTCTGGGATGCCATGAGGGGCAAAGTCCAGGGCTGCCTTTTGCCACTAACCTCTATGCCTATAGATCTAAAAATCATTCACATGAGTTGGTTTATATGCAGCCTGGGAATAAATACAGTAATGCTCTCTCTATCCAGAGCTAGTCGAACCTACATTTCTTTCTCCCATTCCCCTCCCCCCACAGATACACACCAAAAATTACAGTTACACATGGAATTCTCAAAGCTACATTTTGCAAGGTTTCCATTTCAATAAACAATGCAAGGTTAAGTAATAAATAAATAACTACACGGCCGGGGGAGAGCGGCTGGTTGTAAAAGTACAGGGGCTGGTTTGAGTCAAGCAATGCTTTTTGACCAGGCTGCAAATCCAGCCTTGGTGTAAGGCCAGTCCCTACTGGAGGGTTTGCCCAGGGAGGAATTTGACCCAAGATCTTCATCCCTAGCCTGACCCTGGTGTGTCCAGCCCTGGTGAGTGGCGGGGAGGGCTAGCACTGCGGCTGATGCTGGGTTGTTCCTAGACAGACATCTTTCCCCCTCTCTCTGCTCCAGTGCCCTGCTGTGTGCTGCATCATCATCATCATCAGAGCCCATCCTTCAGCCCTGCCTGGAGCCCGCTGCTCCTCCTCCCTAGCCCAGATGGCCAGTGGGCTGTCCTGCAGCCCAGTGATGGATGCACCAACCCGCCTAGGCGATTGGTCTGCACAGCGGTGACGTCCTGGAGCACCATCACCTCCCCTTCCCCAGCATCATCATCACCACCACCACCACCCCTCTCCCCATCTTCAGCTTCCCGGTCTCCCCCTCCTTCGCAGTCAGCTGAGAGCAAAGCCACGGCGAGGGCGAGAGGATTTTTACAAACCGGAGAGCAGCAGGAAAAGGGGGAGACAACCCCCCCACACACACACACACCCCCGCAAAGGCACCCGGGCAGCATGGCACCCCTTGGGCTCAAGGCTGTGGTTGGAGAAAGTAAGAGGATGCTTCTCGTGTTGATCTATTTCCCCCTTCTGATCTCTCCCCTCCCTGGGCTGTGCGGGGGGAGGCTGGATCTGGGGCGTGGGGGGGGGGGAATCTGGGAGATTAGATGAACTCTGTTTGAACGTGGGAGTGTGTGTTGCGGGGGGGGCAGGATCTGATGGGGAAATGGACTAGAGTCTTGGTAATCTTTTGCTGGAGAAAATAGAAAGTGGGGGGGGATGTGTGGAATTGCAGATGCGCAATCCGGACCCTTGCCGGCAGGATCAACGCCCAGCCGGGGGGTGGGGGGAGGGAAGGGGGGCAGGGGAATCAGAGGAGAGGGAACCGGAGACATACATGGACAAATGGGGGTGCTACCGTTGTTTGATTGAGGGAGGGGGGCTGTTGGGATTTTTCTGCAGTGCTGGGGGAGGGAGATGGATCATTGGCTTTCCCTTTCCATTTCCCCAGGCTCTGGGTCCTCGTGGCTTTGTCCAGCAGGCAGCGGTCGCCTGATGATGCCAATACATAATAAGAGGCATGATGATCCTAATAAACAATCATTAATAAATAAATCCCAGCTGATTCCCCAGAGCCTCCGGGCATGGGGAGGGGAGGAGGAGGTGATCCCTGCCTGGGCCAATAATAAATACATACAAAATTCCAGGCTCGTTCGCCAAAATCGGCTGCGTTATTTTGCGCAGGCAGAGAAAAGCCCTTGTGCTACACCAGATCCTGCAGTGTCAGGGCAAAGCCGCCTGGACTCCCCCCTCCCACCCCAAAACATCAAATAACACCATGCAAGCAGCGCCCAGCCTTGCCTTCCCTTCCCAGCAGGAGCATTCCCCGGAGGGGGGGGGGTGGCTGTTCCAGCTACCCAAAGAAATGGTTCAAATAAAGGCTGAATCTTCTCTTGGCTTTGAGCTAGGGGCTTTGGCAACCAGGGTATTTCTTTGTGCGGTTGCTCTGGTGTGTGTGTGTGTGTGTGTGGTGGTGGTGGTGGGGGGGGGGGACTTAAGCTCTTGTGTATGAATCCAAGGTGCTATTTTTGGCTCACGGATGATGATCTTCTCTAGATTTGGGGAGAAAAAAAAAATCTCTTAGATTTCCCCCCCCCCCAAGATGATGTTATTTTTAGTATCTAAATAGGGGGTTCTTATTTTTAGCGCTTATGCAGGTGGGGAGTTCCTGTACAGAGTGCCTGCGTCCCTCATGCCATAATAATTAAACTGAGAAACTTTTATGCCTAAACAACTAATGACCAAAAAATGGTATAAAATGGTGACAACTTCCTCTGAGTACCCTCTGCCATGAATCCTATACATTCTTCGCTCTCTTGAAATTAACTAACCTTGTATTGTTTGTTTAAATGGAAACCAGGCAAAATGTCGCCTTAAAAATTCCTTGTTTACTTTTTTTTATTTTTGCTTAGCGGGGGGAATGGGAGAATTTACATGTAGATTCTAATAGCTCTGGATACGGAGAAAGCGCTCCTGGAGCTTTGTGCCTTAAGCAGGCAGGGTCTTATTTAACAATCCTCCACACCACAGCATTGGCTCCAGTCTGCAGATGGTGTGGCTGAAGTGCGGTGGTGTGACTGTTTCATGGGATCATCCCATTAGATTTATGTCCTGCTTTGTTCCAAGAAATCACCTGCCCAGAGAGCTAATAGGCAGCTCTGCACCAGTCTCGCTCTGCTTTCGTTTTCCAAAAACCTACAGCTCATCTGCGGGCTCGGTCAGCGGAAAAAAAAAATCCCTTTGGATTTGGAAATCCCTGCAAGATAATCCTGGAGGGGGGTGAGGTGGAATTTAAAATATTGTGCTGCATTTAATTCTCTTGCACTAGATTGTCCTCTTTCACTCTCTAGCGTGTGAAAAGTAGGTTATGAAACCGACGTGATGCACAATGTATCACTGCGTTCCTCAACAGCATTCCTTGGAAAAACTAAAGGTCTCCTCCGACCCTCCTTCCTCAGTCAAAACTCCCAAAGGCCACAATCTAAATGTATCTTCTGTACCTTCCATTCCTTGAACAAAGACCAGTAGCTGGAAGCTAAAGATGTTGACTTTTTACATATTTTCTTTCTTTGCTTGAATACAATATTAACCATCCCATGTCGCACACACTTTCTTGTTCTAACCTCTGTGATGGGCATCTGACTGAAGGCAAAACTCTATGCTTCAAGTTTTTTATAACAAACTGCCCTGTTCTTCCCTCAAAAGAGCTTTTGTAATCTGTAAAAGAACCAGTAGGTGGGTATCCCTCTAATATAAGATTAGTCTGGGTATCTATAAGACTAGCACTAGATTCTCTCCCTGTGCAGGGAAATTCTGCATAGGATACAGGTCATTTGGACTGTGATCGTCCAGAGAGGTCCATGCAGTCTGACTCCTGTTGGCTTCATTGGGGCTTGGGATTCTGCCTACAGAGAGCTCTCATTGTAGGATCAAGGCCTTGGGGAGAGTTTGCTCTCCATTTCCTTGGAATTGTCCTGTCTGGGAGGTGGAGCTCATCCCCTGACCATAGGTCCCAGCTCTCTGCGTGGGAGTCCTGTGCCGCCTCCTTACCACAATGGTTCCTGTAGGACTTCCTCAGTGGCCCTGCCCACCTTCTCCCATGGGTTCACTGGGCAGTTGCCCACACTGTCCAAGGTAATGCGGATTATGAAGATTATTGTGGGCTGGGATGTCCAGGAGGTTTTTCTGGCGGTGGTGGTGATGATGATGCCATGGAGAACAGTTGTCCAGATCCTGAGCCCACCCACTGATCCTGTGCACTGACGGGGTTTCCTCTCAGTGGGGAAGGCAACATAGCATCATCCTGCCATGGCTCCTCCTTTTACATGGCCCCACCCTTCAAAGAAAGGCACCAGGCCTGGCTTCCCTCTAGCCCTTGGTGATAACTTTATGGACTTGCCTCTGAATTCGCAGCCAACCCGTGTCATGATGATCCCTTTTCTGGGGCCATTCCATCCAGCACATCACCCCCTCCACCCACCCGGGGTTGTGTTTGAGAGCAAACACTGTGCAGCCCATGCAGTTGCAAATTAGTCTCATAATTCCACCCCCAGAAGGGGGAAGAAAAAAAAAATCACATTCCTGAATGAAACTTTGCAGGTCTGGTCTCTGCCCACAGGCGTCTTGTAAATTCTGAGTAAAATCTCTCCAGCGTATCTGAGTCCAGTAACGGTTAAACCCTGATTCCCAGCCCCTTCCATCACCATTTTATGAAACTCCTGTCCACCCTTTTTTTTGGGGTGGGGGGGGATAAAGTTACCATATTTGCCAGCCGCCCTGTTTGACCCAGGTTTGTCCCTATCCTCTGCCCAGTCCCCTGGACCTCTCAGCCTGCCTCTCACTTGACTTCAATCTCGGCCTTTGTGTCCTAGGTCCTAAGGCTATTTTCTTCCTCCCTTGGCTTGTTGGCAGTCTGCTTCTTTGCACCTCTCTTAGGCCAACTGGGTGGGATTGTCAGCCTGTTCCTTCGCTGGTTTCGTAGAGGTTTCCCACATGGTGCCCCAGTGCCTCGCTGAAGTGGTTATGGGTTAACAGTGCAGCTAAAGGAGAGCAGGCTGTAAACGCCATGCCAGCTCCATTGCCCTCAGTGAATGCACACTCCAAGGATTCGCTTTCTCTTCTTTGAATTTAATTTCCTGTTTATTATTATTGTTTCTTTTCAAAGAAATGAACCCTTGTGTCGCACCGGAAATGCAAAGGCAAGGGCTGAAATTTGCAAACAGTTAGGGCATTTAGATCCTTTTAAAATTATTCAGGGCCCTTTGAGAAGTTTACAAACCCTTGCCCTGTAAGTATCAGAAACAAAACCATTGTTACAATAGCCTTTGTTTAAAGAGACACTACAAAGGAATATATTAGACACCTTTATTATTAGAATGAATGGAAGCCGTGTGTGAAGAATCCCCTATGTTGCTTGGGAAATCTCCACCAAGGTACCTGCAACCATGCTGCCCATATGTAGCATCCCCTATTTAAGCTTCCTTGTTAGATGTCCGGCTTTATCACTGTTCATGATTTTCAAGTGAAAGCCGCAAATATATACAAGAGGTCCAGGGTGCTCACGCTAATGGTGCTGTAGGACGCCGAACTCTCGCATGTTGGGATTGTTAGAAGAATTAACAAACCTTAGCTGCGTATTTGTTTTTTTGGCACGCACACACACTCTCCTTCTCTCCCGTACATCTACACAATTCGAGAAACTGTTCTTATAGACACACAGATGATCAAGTGCCCAGGGCTGGCAGGCCATCCATAACTCACCCCCGTGGGAGAGATTTTTAAAAGCGCTCAGCAGCTGGGTACACTGGAACTGAGCCCTCTTGAAAAGCTGGCCTGAATAGTGTCGAATGGGTGGAGGCTTCACGGCCTTGCCCCTTGGGTAGTTATTTAGGCCCCGATGCTCAAGGCTTCTAATATCCACGGAAATCAGTGGGAGGCAGGTGCCTAAATACCTTTGAGGATCTGGGCCTTATACCTGTGCGAGAGCCTGTGGCCCCTTGCCACCATCATGCATAGAGAATTCTGATTTCTTAGCCTTCAACACCCACTTGCACAGGCTCGTTGACCACCCAAGGTGCAAGGCAGGGGAGAACCAGCCCTTAAAGCATCACAGCTGAGGTGTTACTGAATGCAAAGCTTCTGCATTTGTCTGAGCGTCCCCTCCCCCAATACATTAGCTATAACAAAGGAAATTATGGCTGGAGTGACAGCTTCCAACAATGGAACCTGACATTTCTTTCTAATGTATAAGACTTTTGGGGGGTTAATTTCCCTTTTTATCCCCGCCCCCCCAAACCACCAATCCCCTCACTGTAGTTTAAAAAGAGAGCTCTGCATCTCCCTAACATCAGGAAGTGTTAAGATCCACTCCCTCCCGCGGTACTGCCAAAGCATTTTCCCTGGGGTTTGGCATTTGGGCAGGAATATGCACGGCCTGTTTCAGACCAGCACACACAAAACCAAGATGACTTCATTGTGGGGGACAAGGAAGACTGCAAGTAACCCTTCCGACCAGATTTCCAAGTGCTCGGGGCCCATGATTTCAGGCAGATTTCTCGAAGTGCTCCGCTCCCGACACGCTGAGTGCTTTTAAAAATCTGCCCTTCCACGCAGTGCCCCAGGAGCATTAAGGAACTCCTGGCGATGATTAAATCTATGGCACATTCGCACCACTCTCTGTCCAGGGTGAAGTTTGTAGTCCTGCATCCCTGCAATGGCTCTTTGGGCTTAGTAATCAGGAGGGGCAACTCGCCAGGTGGTTGGAAAAAACAGCTCCTGCTCCCCTTGACCTTGATTGGAATTCTGCTACTGAGTTCAGGGAGAGAGCAGGAGGTGGCCTACAACCTCTCTCTGGACACGTGGTAGTCATGTTTAATAGTACACATGTGTGGCACACTGGAGCTCGCATCTCAGTGACCAGGTGTTAAAAACAGAATAGTTTTCTGTGAAGCCAGACTTAAAATACCACAAAGTTTTTTCAGATAAAACAGTAGGTGAAGGAATGAATCCAGTTGGAAGAGTAAACTTTCAAGACACTAAACTGGAGACACTAACTAGCAAGTCCTTCTGTTTGAGGGCATTGGGCCTGATCTTTCAACGGTTATCGAGGTTTCTTTGGTTGAGTAAATGTTGCAGGGCTAGGCCCTGCCTTTAAGAATGAGGGGTTATCTGTGCATTAAACCAAGTGACTGCCTCCCCACTGTTCCTAAGTCAATGGAGTTGGCTTTACAGTGATGGACATGCTTAGGGAATAATAATTTTAGGCCTAGAGAACATGCATTGAGCCGATTTCTGAGGTATATAAATGATATAATAGATTGCTTATGAGGGGCCACAAATAATCTGTGAATGGACCAGCAAAAATCAGTTGCCTAGTCAAAGTGGGTCTTTAAGTAAAGATTGAACAAATTTGTGCTGGAGATACATTAAGCTAGGAGTTGGTATTGGAAGTGGTCCCTAGGGCAGGTTTTGCTGGAGAGATTGTCACCAGCTTTTCAGAAGGGACTCGTGATTTTGGATCCCATGTGGCACTACGGTAGAGGCTGGACTTTCAGAAGTGCAGAACAGCTGCCCTGGGAAAATCAGGCCCTAGAAAGGGAGGAGAATCCAGTGACTGGGGTGCTAGCCTGATATCTTAGAATATCAGGGTTGGAAGTGACCTTAGGAGGTCATCTAGTCCAACCCCCTGCTCAAAGCAGGACCAATCCCCAACTAAGTCCCCAAATGGTCCCTGCAAGGATGGAACTCACAAACCTGGGTTTAACAGGCCAATGCTCAAACCACTGAGCTATCCCTCCCAGTGTTCAGTTCCCTGCTCTGCTGCAGATGTCCTGTGTGACCTTGGGCAAGTCACTGTGATGGGGTTTGGGGGACAATCCAGGCCATTGAGGGGTTGTGTCCCCTCTTGCCCTGCAATCTTGGGTGCCTCAAATGCTTTGCTACTGTAACACCCTACCTGGGTTATTCATCGTCAGCAACAAGGATGCAGGTCGTACCCTGAGTGTCTTTGTATAACTACAGCCCTGGTCCAGAAACACACCAGCAGCCTGCCAGCAACACACCACTGTCACACTCTGGCTTGCACAAGCCTTGGTTACAACCAGCAAGATGACCCCAACACACTCCCACGTCCTGGATTTCTGCAATGTGCAGCTCTCTCCTGGATAGTGCAGAGAACTCATAAGGTTCATTTGTTCCTCTAAAAAACACAAAACCCACTAGCTCACCACATGAACTGAAGTTAAGAGTCGCTTTAATTCCAACACAGCACGAGTGGTTTAGATTAATAGTAAAACAAAATTATTAAATATAGGACATAGGTTAAGTGATGCCATGTAAAAGGAATGACGTTAGAAAGGATTACAAACAAATAAAAATGATAACACGAATCTAAAACTCTTAAAACTTAATCTAACAAGGTACAGGCTTGATGAAAGATGGTTTCTCACCTATATTCAGTTTCCAGAGACTTTAACCCCCCCATTGATTGAAGAACCCATCTTTCTTGGCTTGCAAGAGCTCTGTTCCATTGTATCTGGCTAGTGTTGGATGCCAAAGATGGTTTCTGTCCTTGCTTATATCTTCCAAAGTTCAATGATTTTATGTCAAGAGGCAGGATGACCTCAAGCAGTTTTTTCCCTTCCTGTGAGCTTTCCATCCTCCTGCTGATCTTCTATGTAATGAGAGCTTCCATTGTTTCTGGTCACACCTTGCTTAATTTCATTGGAGACAGACAGACAGCTGCCATCGTGAGGTTAGTGTGAGGTTTGCCTCCACCCCTTGTTAGCTTGACGGGACTGTTTACATGATATGTAAATACATTCTCATTGTCTTTCAAAGTGCTTTGGAAATAACTCTCAGTGGGGGAAAACATGTTCCTTTGTCTAAGGCAGACCCGTTTACCAACTCGCCTGGGTTAAACACACTTGAGTCATCATTCTAGCACATATCCATAACTCTCAATACCCATTGCTTACGTACATCGAACAAGAATATTAATGATCAGGGAGTGATTAGTTTTCCAATGATACCTCACAAGGTGTGTTTTGTACAAAGATTACTACAATAGCGTGTAGGGTGTGAATCAGAGGGGCTTAGTGTTACAGTCACTAGTCTCTCTCTGCCTCAGTTCCCCATCTGTACAATGGGGATAACAGCACTGCCCTGCCTGGCAGGGGTGTAGTGAGGATAAATACAGTAGTGACTATGGGGTGTTCAGATACTACAATAATGGGGGGCCACCTCTCAGATAGCTGTATCTGAAAAGTGGGAGCTGTATCACATCACAAGATATGCATGTTACACGGGATACAAAGAACCAGTGACCGTGTGGGTAAGACCTGAGGCTGAAGGCCAAGTACCTTCAGCCAGCTGAGAACAGGTATCCCTTGTTGCTGCTCATCTTGAAGTGTGTTACTGCTCTTGTGAAGTGTGTTGCTACACGTTTGCCTAGTGAGTCTTTCCCGTTGGTTAACAGCCAGTGTTGGGTAGCTAAACTGGGAGTATCCTCCCAGTCATATTCTTCATCAGCCAATCAGGTTGCTCTTATGTTACCAGTCCTATGAAATATGCACATTGGTTTACAATTCCCATTGGCAATGTATTTACATGCCATTAATTTCCGTATGGGCTTCAGGCTATTTCTGTAGCATGATCACATGAGTAGCACATGTGTAGATGTAAAATTCGACATATTGAAGCAAATTCTGCCTTTGGTTACACCCATGCTCTGCCCTATAGTTAATATGGCTTAACTGAGAGCTGGTCTACACTGGGAACTTGCATTAGCATATCTATGTCTCTCAGGGGTGTGAAAAATCCACACCCTTGTGAGATGTGTTAAGCCAACCTAACTCCTGGTATAGACAGAAGAATTATTCAATCCCCTTAGGTACTGCTTCTCAGTGCCACCCAGAGGATTCAGGGGGCCTGGGACAAACAATTTTGGGGGCCCCTTCCATAAAAAAAAGTTGCAATACTATAGAATACTATATTCTTGTGGGGGCCCTTACGGGGCCCAGGGCAAGTTGCCCCACTTGCCTCCCCCTCTGGGCAGCCCTGCTGCTTCTCAGGGAAATGGATTAACTACGCCAACTGGAGGACCCTTCCCATCAGTGTAGGCAGTGTCTACACTGAAGTGCTACAGTGCTACCCCTGTGTGAGGTCTTTAGCCCACTTTTCTTACAGTTCCACTATTGCACCATCAATGTCAACTGGTGATTTGCCATTGATGCTAATGGCGGGAGGATCAGACCCTATGTCAAGCAAACTGTACTCGTTTGAAAGGCTCCATGAAAGATTGCTCTGCATTGCTCTGTTATAAAGAAAATACATTGCCTCCTGGGGTGACAAAAGTTTTATTTCTTATAGGCCACCTCATTGCTAACTTTTAAATTATCCGGTCAGTCACTTTAGTGCCATGCAAATCACCCAGAGAGGCAAATTAATTCAGAAAGCGTGACGGATTGGAAGATACATGCAAGATATCTAATGAGCTGGCTGTAGCCGTATGATTTGTCCCCCAATCACTTATTTAAGACCTTATCTCTCAAGAGTGGTGAAGACCATCAATAAAAAGGGTAATCAATAATAGAGGAGAAATACTCACCCGTAGCCATTTGGATTAGCATTATTTTTCTATAAGTTACAGAAGTGAAATTGTAGCAGTTTGCTTTTTTCCCCTCATTCTTAGTAAAAATAGAAAGAGAAATTTAAGAGACCTAAAGTGGTGAGGCCATACAAGCATGCATATGATGATAACATCCAGTGTCATGGGATGAAATGGACGACAAAATCATTTTTTTCCATGACCTTAGTTAGATCTGACTGTCACAGACTCACCTGAGGCATCCTGTAGAACAAGCTCACCTTAATTTTGCAGAAAATAAATTAACACTTACCTCAAGATGGCCACTTGGGCATTAAAGTGCTTATTAACAGTCCTTCTCTGGGCCAACCAAAAGGCACCTGACCAAGGTGTCTTGTATTAAGATAGGGAGAGCCTCCCTGGCCTGCCTCATGTAGAACTGCTTTAGATAGTAGCAGCCAACTCTTTTTATCTGGCCTGCTGGCCTCTCATTGGCCTGTGAGTACTCCAGGCCCTCTAGCCACTGAAGGACCAAGTCTCACTGGTTCCACCAGCAGCTGACCCTGGGAGGCCTTTCTAGGCAACTCCTGGAGGTCTGAATTTGTTGCTTTTCTCTTCCAAAAGGACAGCTTCTTAGGGTGCCAAGGCAGCAGGACCTCCAGTAGAGGGCAGGAAATGGCTGGTACACCCTTTCCCACCGATCTGCATAATATTAAAGATAATAGGCTTCATTCTTCTCTTGGTTACAATGGTGTAAATGCAGAGTAGTTCCATTCAAGTCATTAACAGACACATACGTGGGCAGCACTCTGCTAGGCACCCAGACAGGAAGTTCATCAGCACATCTTGTTTTGCAGCTTCCCAGCCCTGCGGGAGAGCCGCGTAGCCCCGTTTCAGAAAAGCACAGCCAGTCCCCAGGCTGGGTCCCAGGACGCACTAGTCAGTGGAGAGGGAGTGGTTGTGGCTGCTGAAAGGGTTAACTGAATAACAATCATAGAACGTTGTCCCCGGTGAGATGACTCCTCCCAGGTGAGGGGTCGGCAAGAAGGGTCCAAGGCACCTGCCCCCCCTGCCATTTCAGACCCTACAATTCTTCATTATTGTATTGTGGTAGTGCCTAGGGGTCCCACTCATGAATCCAGGTCCCATTGGGCTCTAGTATCCTCGGACTAGAGGGAAGCCAAGCCTGGCTATAACTCGCCTGGAGCTACTAGAGTTTTTGGAGCTTGTATGTGCGGTGGCTGCTCACAGGCCTTGCAGGAGTGCTGTTAGCTGAGCAGTCCCCACCTTCCTCCAGTTGTTCTGCGATCTGTCCTGATCTGTTGGGGGAGGGATAGCTCAGTGGTTTGAGCATTGGCCTGCTAAAGCCAGGGTTGTGAGTTCAATCCTGAGAGGGCCATTTAGGGATCTGAGGTAAAAAAATAGTTGGGGATTGGTCCTGCTTTGAGCAGGGGGTTGGACTAGATAACGTCCTGAGGTCCTTTCCAACCCTGTGATATTCTGTTATTCTACCCTGGAGAGCCTTAGCCCATATGCTACCCTGAGGCCAGATGCACAGCACACCCACCCTAAGCCTGGCACTTCTCACCCATGCATCTATTGCGCCCACACACCCTGCTTCAGCCCTGTCGTACCTAGTGGGCACAGCAAGCTGAACAAGGGTTGCCAGAATTTCAAAATGAGGCAGGGTCTCGAGGGCCCAGATGGGTGCAGTGTTTCCAGGACAAGGCTTTCTAGCATCTGTGGCGCCACGGTCTTTGTCAGGGTTGTTCTCTCTGAACCTGTGGCAGGCTGCTCCATAGCGTGACGTTTCTCCCCAAGGTTGGGGGCTGCTTCTCCGGCTCGCTTTCTGAGGCGATGTCTTTGCTCCTTTCTGTTCCTTTGCGATTTCTGTGGTTTGGGCCTTGGAGCGGGACGCGTCTCTCATCCATACACTGGCCCAGCGGGCACAGTCACCTGCGTTGACATGTCCCACCCGCTTCCCGCCTCGCAGACATGCGGTGCGGGACATGGGGCACTCCTGGAATTCTGCAACGCAGGCCTGCCCCGCGAATCCAGCTGGTCCCTCCCAGTAACTCCACTCTCTGATTCGTCTCCCTTCCCCTTCACACGGGATTCTCCTGCAACCCGTTGCCCTTAGCTCCCTCGGGTGTGCCTCAGCTGCAGTCAGTGCAAGGGATGTGATCTAGTGCTATGGATTTCTTGGGTTTGCTGCAGGGTATCTGGGTACTGCAGTACTGAGGTATTGTAGTATTGGAGGTGCTGGGGTATTGTAGTACTGGGGGCCTTGGGGTACTGCAGTACTTGGGGAGGCCTAGAGTGCTGGGGGCTTGGGGTACTCGGACATCCAGGGCTCCTTTGGGGATAAAAATGCTCACTCCGAGTACTGCAGTCTCCTGCAGCCCACACGCACGCGGGCAGCCCTCTGCTTGCTGCGCTATGGCCTGCATCAATGTATTCCTCCTTCCCAGGCCTGGATCATCCAGTCTTCAGGTGGCCGCCAGGCTGACCCAGGCTGTGTTTGAGGGCTGCGGGGGTCTCTGAGAGGATCAGCCCCTGTACCGGTTGGCTGGCTTGTTCTGTGAAGAATTGAGTGATCTTCAGAGGGGTGGGGGCAGCCTCCTTGCAGGCTGAGTGCGCCCCACCTCTGCCACTCATCACCCCTCTCCTGCTCCCACTATGGTGCACCGAGCCCAGAGGTGGTATCGCTGTAATTAACCCAAATCACACGGCACAGCCTGCCTCCCTGGGCAGAGGCGTCTTTGTCAAATGAAGCCAGACACTTGCATTACGGCCCCCTCTGTTCCCCACCCTACATCTCCCCAACGTCTGACTTGCGCTGGCTGCAGGCCTTTCCCAACAGCTGCCTTGAGATGTGGAGGTCCTGAAAGGCGAGGGCCATAATGCCATTCCATACGGCCACACTGGATATGCCAGATCAAAGCAGTCTGCTTGTCCCTCCAATCTAGTATCCTGCCTGTCAGTCACTAGGCTTCAAGCTGCGGTCAGGACTTGCTCGCTAAGTGCCAGAAAGACAGAAACAAACCCCCTGTGTTTAAATGCACATGTCAAGAGCATTGGTTATGTTGGACACCAGAATTGCTAGGGAGACTGAAGCACTTGAGCACCGGCCTTCTGCCTCTAAGGTGCCAGAGACATGGGTAATTGAAACAAATCTCATGCTTCAGGGTATAGGTTGTGGGGTCAGGAAGGGTTTCCAGCCTCCTCTCTACCAAAGATTCCACAATTGCCCTGAAGAATGCCGATGGAGTCTTTGCCTTCCTCTGAAGCAGGCAGTGGGCTTCAGAAATCCTCTGCTCGTATTGGCTGGCACCAGAAGCCATCGTAAATCTCAGTGGGCTGATCTGGTGCAGCAGGGGCAGGGCTAGCTCTGCCCCACAAAGGACAAGGAGTAAGTAAATCTGAACAAAATCGCCTCAGCCCAAACCTGGGAGCTGCTTTCAGCCGTTTGTGTAACAGGCTAGCTCTGCTTGGGCAAGTCACGGCACCTCTGTGCCTCAGTTTCCCTACCTGTACAATGGGGATAATGACACTGAACTCCTTGGTAACGTGCTTTGAGATCTGTGGCTGGAAAGCGTTCTAGACGAGCTGGGCATTACTCTGATTGTTATTATTCTAGATGCAGAGTGTGAGCCTGGTAGCAGCTCTGGTGCCTTGGCCTGCGTTCTATCCGGAGCGGTGCAGCAGCCAGGGGAGTGCACCGAACCGCCCGCAGCCCTACCAGAGCTCAGAGAGGCACTTTTAACAGCTCCCTCAAGTAAGGAGCTGGTGGACAGCGAAGGCAGTTTAAGGGGCCTGCTCTAAACCTCTGACCTAGAGATCTCACTGGGCAGCGGATGCAGCACTGAATCTGATGGAACTGCGGGTAGACACCACTCGGATGGCTCGTGGCCGATCTTCGGAGCCCAGGGTCAAACAGACTGCAGCTTGCTGCAGAGCTGGGGGTGCTGGAGGAGGAAACTGCCTGCAGGGTACCAAGGCTGGCAGTTGACCTGCCAGAGACAGCCGCCCATCCACAGCCTGCAGGGCCTGGGGCAGGTTGGCAGTGGGGACCTGCGTGGCTGCACTCGGTGCACTGAGAGGACTCTGCCAGGGCTGCAAAGCCAGAATCCCTCCCCCGGCCAGCTTGTTCTCTCCAAACCTGTGCGTTCGGGGGGCTGCTCTTGCCGACCCCAGAGCTCCACTGGCAAAAGGAGGCTCACAAGGGTCAAAATGGCTCCTGCCGGGCAGTGCTGGGCCAGAGGATAAGGCATGCCAGCAATCCCCCTCTTCAGCACCCTCCCGCTAGCCAGTTCCGAACACGGCGATGCACTTTTCAAGGAGCAGGGCAGGCCGCTGACGAACAAGTCCCAGCAATACCCCAGGAGCAGCCAGGGGCATCGCGGCCTTGGCATCCTCAGATCTGGGCACCATCGCTGTGGGCATGTGGGAGCCAGAGGCCCTTGCACACAGCACCTGCCAGCGACTCCGCCGCTGGCACTGCATTCTCCGCTCTGCTGGCTCTCTTGTCTGTGTCCCCGGTTCCCGTTCTGGCCTGTTTCCTCAGGTACCTGCCGTGGGAGCCCCCGGGAAGGGGCAGGGGAGTTGCTGCAGTCGGAGGAGAAAGGAGCTGCAGGCAGGCAGGGGTTGTGGTGGGTAGGCAGAAATAGGCTGGCTGTAGGTGAGGTGGGTGGGGCCCTGTCCTTTGCCCAGGGTTCCACAGAGCCTGAATCACTGCTAAGACAGTCTTGTGCCATCTCAGATCCCTTCCCTCCCTTGCCCTGGGCAGTGCCAGCCTCTCAGTCCTGGTGTGATCTGCCAGCCCACCCTGTGAGAAGGTGTCCCGCAGTGGTGTGGGGGAGAGGGGATCTCTTGGAAAGGAAAGACGCTGTGGATTCTGTCTGCAGGATGGGCGAGGCCTCTGCCCACACAACTAGAGCCCAGCCATCAGCCAGACACCTGCTCCGGGAGCCACTGCAATGCCAGGGAAAAATACTGCAGCCCCGTGCTACAGCAGCAGCTCTGTGGGTCTGGCTCCTCCCAGGGAGAGCAGAGCCTTAGCTGGAGGCTAGCCCTTTGAAGAACACGATCATCCTCTCGCCCCTGGCAATATTAGGGCCAGCGATCCCGTCCAGGAGTAGTGAATTTGGGTTCAGACTGGCCAAGCTGCTCGGCACCCAGGGAAGAGAGGGAGGGGGGGAGGAGATGAGATGTCCCCTTTTAGATCCACACCCTCTGCTTCCTCTCACACGCACAGAGACTGGAGCCAAGCCCCCAGGCTGATTTCCAGCTTCCTGTCCAGACACATCCGTCCTTTGTGCTCACCAGCCACCTGCTGCAGACAGAATGCTACCTGCGCGGAGAGAGATGGGGGTGGGAAAGGATGACTCAGCTTGATGCCCGGAGGGGGCGTTATTGTTTTTGGACCGGAGGGAGATGGCGTATGTGACGGGGGAGACATTTCTCCCCTGGCAGTTTGTGTAAGGCTGGATTCATCTGGAACCCAGTGGAGAATGAAATCCCCTTTGCCCCCAGGTACAGGTATTCAGATGGCTAATGCTTAGTGGGATATTCACAAGTGCCCAGTGCTTATCTAGGCACCTATAGACCTTTAAAAGTCTGGCCCGTAGGGACTTGGTCAAGGTCACACAGACAGTCTGTGGCAGAACAGGAACTTGAACCTGGCTCTCCCAAACCTAGGCTAGTACCCTAACCCCAGGACCATCCTAACTCTCTGTAGACCCAGCAAAGATCTTAATAAAAGACGGTTGCAAATATATATTAGAACTGATTAGTCTGATCTGGCATGTGGGTTCTGGGGCTTCTTCAGACAGGATGTGGCCGTATCCCGTGCAGAAGCCACGGAGCGATAGTTAATTCACCTCCTTGGAGACCCCGAATCATGGCCTCCTAAGCATCCGTTTGCTTAGAAATCTGGAAAACCTCAGTGTCTCTCTCTGCCTTCGCCTCAGCCATTCTGCTTGCTGGAGATGCAAACAGCAAATGGGATCACCTGGAAACTATCCTTTCCTCATAGGTCAGGTGCAGGTGAAACAGTTTGTGGTCTTAGCTTCAGCATGCCTGTCCCAGTGGCCAAGCCCCAGGGGTTTCTCCTAGACAGCAACTCCCCTGCTTCTAGAGTGGGCATGGTTCCCAGCTCTGCCCAAAGCCAGGGTAAAGTTCACAGCTGTTACCGTCCCTCGACTGGGGCAGCCCCCAGCCCCACGACTGGGCTGGCTGGAAAATCTCTGCAGCGAAGACAGATGCCTGAGATGGATTCTCTGGGCCGAGCTCCGTGATTCTGGTTCGCAGGGGTTTCTGTGAACCTTTTCTCCACGTTCGGGGGCGGAGGTTGCATCCTCTTGAATCTTGGGTGTGACTGAGATGGAAAATTCCAGGAGGGACCCAGCTGAGAAGGCGGAGACTCCTCTGCTGTGGGCTGAAACAGGGAGAAATCTCCAGCTTGGGGTATGCTGCCGTCTCCTGCCCTAGATCCAGACCTGGGGAAGGGAGTTGGCCTCACTCACAATCCAGACCTGCAGGCTCGCTCAGCACAGTCTCCTAGACCCCCTGAAAGCCCTGACCTGAGTTCTAGTTCCATAACGACCTGCCCGCCCTGGGGGCTCCCCTGGAAACCTGTTACAGCTTGAGCTCTGGCTAACCCTCGCCCAGCCATTCCCCCTGCCCAATGAGGCTAAGGTCGTTGCACCTGCACCAGTGCTGAGCATGGCCCCTGACACTCACATCCTTGCACCTGAGCGAAGAGCCAGCCATGAGCACGAAGGATCCTTCCCTACAGACCCAGCTGCACAGCCCTTTGGTATCCTCCACCCCAGCAGGGTCGCTGCTCGCTGCTAGCAGCACATCTAACAGTTCTGTGCTTCCTGGTCCCCAGCAGCGTCTGATCCTCCCCCCATGGAAACGGATGGAAGCTCTGTTTCCTCTTTGCTATTCAAGGGACAGAGCCATCCAGGAGCCAGAGGCCTAACATGCACCACTAGGGAATCCTCTCCCCTCCCATAGAGCACCCACTGCATCTGAGCCAGCCCTGCTTATGTGCAAATGCTATTGAAGCCATACAGCAGAGTGCAAGGAGCACGAGACCAGGACGCAGGAGACCAGGGTTTATTCCTAGGTCTGCCACTCCTCTGCCGGGCAAGTCACATTACCGCTCTGTGCCTCAGTTTCCCCATCTGTAAAATAGTGAGAGTGCCCCCCCCCCCCCACACACACACACATCCCTTTGTAAAGCACTTTGGGATCTATTGAGGGCAGGAGCTAGGTATTATTATTGTTGTTTGCAGGAGCTCAGTGTTATTCACCGGAATGCACCCTGCTGGGAATGTGGACTTTGACGGTCCCAGGGCCGTATAACATGCCTCCCCGCTGTGCTAATGGGAAAGACAGCCCCGTCCCTTTCCCTCTGCAGAGAGATCAGAGGCAGAGATTTGCCCATCCAGAGGCGCTCAGGAAGCCAGAGCGGAGCAGCCTGGCCCCAAGGGGAGGCATCTTTAGCTTAGTCCCTGTTCTGTTCTGCTGTTGTGTCTCCAGCGTCTTGTTCGATGCATGCCTAGATCCAGCCTTAACATTCAGGAGGGAGCACAGGCTCTAACCCACCCTGCCCAGCAACCCGCTCCCCTGCCTGACAGCAGCGTTCTGCCCACGCCGGCCGCTCCCCAGCCCTGTCCAGCTCCAGGAAGGACTGATTCTATCACAGGGTACAGCTATCAGTGCCCGATTCCCCAGGGAAGGGGACATCTCCATGTGACTCTGGGGAAGGCGCTTGTCCTACTTAGAGTCCGCTGCCTGAGTGACTAGACCTAAGGAGATGTTCCGGGCCGTGCCGTGCCGCAGCACAGATAGCTGGAGCTTGCCCGGTGGGCTTTCCTGTGAGACTGAGCTGAAATGGCTGATCCAATGGATAAAGGCGGGTGGGGCACATCCAGAGCTCAGGGTCCTCCCGAGAAGCCCTCCCACTGAGGCACTTCCATCTCCACAGGCTTTTGTAACCTGAGCCTTAAAAAGTAAATAATCTACTGAGGTGAGTGCTGATGAAATCTGCTGAAGGGAGAGCCCTGGAGACCAGAGAGTGCTCTGCTTCTCCACCGGAAAAGATACAGCACGGGTAACACACTGGCCAAGTGTCATGACCCCTCGCTGATGACGGGTCCATGCGGAGGATGGCCAGCTACTGCTACCAGCTGATGGAGCTACTCCTTGGGCTCAAGTGGCAGGAGCCTGGACTGTGATACTGAAGGTCTGGGGTTTTATCCCCTATGGAAGAGCATACTCACGGCTGGTGCCCCTCCTGGCTGGATGCCCTCCTGCCCCTCCATAGCAGCTTCTCTTTCCATTCTCGCGCCCCCTGCGGATGGTCGCTGCCATCCCACAGTAGTCTGCCTCTTCTAGGGACTCAGCCCTCCAGCCAGGTTGTGATTTAGCTCCACCCCTTCCAAGGTCACAAAGTCCAACACATAAGGAGTCCCATGTCCCTACTGCTGGTCTTTGGCCCCAGCTCTGGGCCCCATGGTCATTTCACCCCTTTGCTCAGAGCTTTCAGTGGTCCTTCTCCCCCTCACCGGCCCATGGCTGGTAGGGGAACCCAGGCCCTCCCACTACACTAGGTCTCAGTCCAGCAGCCACAGTCTATAGAGTTCCTTGCCGACGCCTCCCTGGACCTCTTCCTACCACAGCCTGACAGCAGGCCTCACCCACAGCCTCTCTAGTTCACCCTTCTCTCAGGGCCAGGGCTCTTCCCCAGAATCTCCCAGTAAATCCCAAGGCAAAGGTACAAACTCTACCCAACTTCTGCCTTCCTCAGGCTTGACCTTTCATCCCACTTACGTTTCTCTTGCTGTCCTCCACTGAACACCTCCCACGGCTCTCTCCCTGGAAGTCCAGGTCTTGGCCTTTTATCAGGGCTCTCCCCAAGCCTTCTGCCAGACTTCTGTATACAGGAGCAGATCCCAGGGCCAACTCTCCCCTGGACGTCCTCCTTCACCCTCCCAGTCTCTCCACTCTCTAGTCAGGGAGCTCCCTGTAGTCCCCTTTTGCTTTGTACCAACCACCCAGCTCCTCCCCAGCTGGGTTTAGCCTTAATTGGGCCTGGCTCAGCCCCCAAGTGCAGCCAGGTGAGCTAATTGGCCTCACTTACTCCCATTAACTCTTTCAGGGGGATTGTCATAGGTGCACATCAAAAGGGTGAGGTGGTTATTCAGCCACCTGGCCCATGCAGCCCTGGGCCTCCTTGCTTAGGCTGTCTACTATGACCACATTTTCGGTGATGTGGATACTTGTCCACTAGAAACTGCATGGGGAACACTAATTTTTTACATGTAAGCCAATGGGCAGTCACTGGATGGGGGTAACTTTCAGTCACTGCAAAGCTGGGCTGGATTTGGACCTGTGGCCCAGGAGAATCTCTGGAGATGTCTTAACAAATTGTTAGCAGATAAAAATTTGGCAGAAATACGTCTCTGGGCTGGCCAGGTCTCATGATCTAGGTGCTTGGTTTGGAAGGACCCTGTCTCACTAGTTGGACATGACCCCTAGAAGATGGTGTGATGCTTACACAAATTCCCCCTAGCCTCTACACCAGGGGCGGGCAAACTTTTTGGCCTGAGGGCCAAATTGGGTTTCGGAAATTGTATGGCGGGCCGGTTAGGGGAGGGGGTCGTGGCCCATCCCCCCCCCCCGGACCCCTGCCCTATTCAACTCCCTATTCCCCCCCCGACCACCACCCCCAAACTCCCCTGCCCTCTATCCAACCCCCCTGCTCCCTGTCCCCTTACCGTGCTGCCTGGAGCACCGGTGGCTGGTGGCATTACAGCTGCGCCACCACCACCACCGCGCAGCCCAGAGCACCGGGTCAGGCCGGGCTCTGCAGCTGCGCTGCCCCAGAAGCTCGCAGCCCCACAGCCCAGAGCATTGCGCCGGCGGCGGAGCGAGCTGAGGCTGCTGCGGAGGGGGAACAGCAGGGGAGGGGCTGGGGGTAGCCTCCCGGGCCAGGAGCTCAGGGGCTGGGCAGGAGGGTTCCGCGGACTGGATGTGGCCCGCGGGCCATAGTTTGCCCACCTCTGCTCTACACCCTCACAAAAGGGCCAGGTGGCCTGGGGTATAGAGTTCCCATGACTTATGGTATCAATGCTTTCCCAGGCCAGACCACAAGCAGAAAAAGCTTCCAAAGAGACAAGCAGATAGTGAATGCACCCGGCCTACATTTAAATCCATTAATTACGGGAAGCCAATTTTTACTGCAGGCCTTCTATCAGCAGAGGAAAATTCCACAGAGAGTCTGTAGGCTTTATTTCATGGTGGATAATACACCGCCATGGGGACCTGGATTGAAACTGAACATCTCTCATAAGTACAATACATTTGACTGTCTCCCTGTAGTAATTAGTGGACATCTATCTATCTTGGACGCCCATGGGCAAGGCTATTATCCCCATTGTACAGATGGGGAACTGAGGCACGGAGAGGCTAAGAAACAAACGGAAGGTGACACAGGATGTCTGTGGCAGAGCAGCGAATTGTACCCACCTCTCCCAAGTCCCTGGCTAGCACCCTAGCCACTAGATCATGCTGCTCATCTCTTCTCCAGAATGGCATGAATCTACATAACTCTGTTCAGGGGTAAGCCCAATGCTGGAATAGCTGGGGCTGGAAAGGAATCCGGGCTGCTGATGCAATGACAGAGCTGGGTGTGGGGATCCATTCTGGGGGCAGCAGGACAAGACTCAGGTACATGGGCATGTGTCGGCGTGACTTGAACAGTTTATAACCATGCTGTGTCTAGCACTACCCAAAGCACTGAGTTCCTTGCTTTCAAAAGTGCTAACAGCCACCAAACTTATTGTTTTAGAGGTCCTGTCAAATAGACTATTGCAGCCTGCAGCAGTGGTATCTTGGCAGCAGTAGAGACAGCACTTCCTATTGCTTTATTGCTGTGAATGCATATAAAACATGATCATAATTCATTAAAAACAGGCTTTATTTGCCACACCATTTCATCCCATGCAGTGTTTTGCAGCATGCATACTACAGCTGGGCAGTTGTGGAATATTTTTACAGATGTCTGTGAATCTAGCCTTCCACTTATAAATAAATATATGGAGATATCCTATCTCCTAGAACTGGAAGGGACCTTGGGTCATTGAGTCCACCCTGCTGCCTTCACTAAGAGAACTGAGTACTGATTTTGCCCCAGATCCCTAAGTGGCCCCATTGAACTCACAACCCTAGGTTTAGTAGGCCCATGCTCAAACCACTGAACTATCCCTCCCCCCATATAGCACCTGAAAGCCAAAGCACCACAAAAGCAATTGTGATCTATTGGGGCCATTACCTAAAACCAAGCAGCTGTTTAGCAGGTCAATGTAACATTGCAGGGCACAAAGTGATACTTGCAATCAGATGGGGAGGTTAGGGTTTATTGAAGTGAGTGCCAAAGCTCCCATAGATTTCAGTGGTGCAGGGAGGTAGAAGCTATCAGAGCTTGGAGAGAGTCTTCTCATTCTTGGCCCGTTTTCTGTCTCGTGCACCTCCAGTAGCAAAATGCCCCTCCCGGACTCAGAGGGGAGAGGACCAAAGCTGGGTGACAGCCAGATTTTCCATTTCGTGGGAAATTCCATGAGTTTGAAAGAAATTCCCTTCCAAAATGTAAGGAAAGCAAATAAAAATTGAAATTTCCTGCGAAATGAAATTCCAAAAAAAGAAATCGTCTTGGCTTGATTGAAATGTTTCAATCAAATCAAAATGTTTTGTTCCAATTTCTACTTTAAAAAAAAATTATGTCATGTAAAAAATTTGAAACCAAAAGTCATTTCAAAATGGAAAATTGAAATGTTCTGTCCGGAAAAGGTCAAAATGTTTAGAATGGTCCGGTCTGATTTTTTAAAATGAAATTTGATCCAAACGGACGTTTCTGTAACATTTCATTGTAACATGAATCAGCATTTTCCAAAGTAATACACTTTCATCAGAAAATTTTCAGCCAGCTCTAAAGAGAGCCCGCTCTGCCCCATGCTGATGCCCTCTGGTTAACGCTCATCCGCATTCCAACCTCGCTGAGCTGGTCTGCTGGCAGGCATATCTCCCCTATCCTATAAGAGCTGTTCTTTATTACATAGATCCATAGGGCTGAATTGTGGCATTAAGGCCATGTTCCAACCCAGAGCTGAATGCATTCCAGATAGTGTGTGAGTGAATGGTACATATAGTTTACAAAGTGTTCCTTTGGGAAGAAAGGCCAGTCTAAGCCATGACTATTCCATTTATATGTTAAAAAAAAATGACTTTGATCTAGGATGGGCTTGTGGTGTTGTTTCCCCCTGTGCTCCTTCTCCTTCCAGAGAATGGACAGAATTCCTTATTGTCTCTAAAGCAGACCACTTCCTGGGGTTGGTATGTCTGATGGGCTTTGACCTGGTGCTGTTGTCTGTATGTGCCCATAGGCTACCCACTGAATGTTGGCTCAAAATGAAAGCTAATAAATATATATAGAAATCCAGAGGCCAAGGATTTCACAATTGATTTTGGGTGTCAGTTTTGCAGAGGGCAGGTGAGCAGCGTTTTTTTAAAATCAGGCCTCTTTAAGGTTTCTTGCATTGGGCACCCAAAATGACTAGCTACTTTTGGTTCTGAGCGTTAGTTCTTTCTAGTCCTCATTTAGGGCTTGATCCAGCAACCGAATAAGCATGTGTGTAATTTACTCACATGAGCAGTGTCATTGAGGTCAGTGTGTAAAATTCTTCACCGTATTTGCAGGATCTGTCCCTTAGTGGCAGACTTCGCCCCTGATTTGTTTTTTAAATGCTTTACATGAAAAACACCACAAGGTGCTGAGTTCTTTATTTGTTTTCCCAGTCATATCTCTGAGATTGCATGGCTTAGCAAAACCCTCCGGGAAGGAAAGGACAGAGAGAGGAAAATAACAAACCATAAGGCTTATGCTGCCTTTCCACCAATGTTGCAATTTAGTTGTACTTTCTTTTTGCTCTGGTTTAGTTGTACAGCTCAGCGGTGCATCAGAGTCCTGGGAGGAACTGATTGTACTGGGGGAGCTGTGGCGGAAGAGGAGTTTTTAGGATAGCTGGTGTTCTGGTTCCTGCTAACATACTAGCTAACTGTGGTTTAACCTTCTCTCCATCACTGGTCCACATGGAGGATAAGATCTGCTACTACCTGAAGGGATAACTTCTTTAGCCCCAGTGGTAGTGGCTGGTGCTTTTGGAGCTGATGTTGGTCGGGCCTTGCTTTTACGGACGCATTGCTAAGAGCTGGAGAGAGCCTTTCTACTCAACCCGCCTCCTTTGCTTTCAGGCATCATTTTCTTGAAATACGAAGATTTGGGCTGAAACATTTCATGCTTGGCCTTGGGTTTGGAGCTAAGTGCAGCTTTGGCAGAGTCCCATTTGATAAACTGCTAGCAGCAAGGGGAAAGGAGGGAGAAGAGGAAGAGAAGAGGCAGGGGGCAGGGACTCTAGCATCTAAAAGTCAGAGTGGGGCCATACAGCCATTGCTGAAGTGAGGTAGTCTGGACAAGGTGGGACAGAAATCCAAGCCAAGAAGAGAGCCGCTTAGCACTGGGCATGAGGACAACCCCCCGAGCCAAGCGATTGGAACGGTTGATTCTCAGCCTCAGTAGCCAAGAGTGTTTTGGGGAAGGTTAAAATGTCACCCCCCACAAACCCTCGAGATTACCCAGCTGTGATTGGTCAAACCTTCTAGGCCATAGTCAGTGACGTTTTCCCTGCAGTTCCCCCCGGGATAGTGCCCACACATCATACTGCCTAGGCTGCTGACTCTGCCCATCCACCCGTGAAAAGGCAATGCCTGGGAGGGGCAAGAAGGGTCACATGCCCCTCCCGAGACGCCTGGGGGGGGCACTTTCAGCAGGGAACCGCAGCGGCGAAAGGAGCAGAACTTGGGCCAGCGGTCCTCCAGTGCGGCTGCATGGCTCCCAGCCCCGCCCCCAGCCCTTCCACGCAGCTGCGTCTCTGAGGTGTGTACAGCCCCGCCGCAGGACAGGGGTCAGTTGACTTGCAGGGCTCTCCCGGGAACCATAGCAGTGAAAGGAGCAGAACGTGGGGCTCCCAGGAGCCAGCACCCCGCGCTGGCAGCTCCTCCCGTGCGGCTGTACCAGTACCCCCCCAACCCTGTCCTCCAGTGCGACTGTACCGGTACCGCCCCCAACCCTGTCCTCCGGCGAGGCTGTACTGGTACCGCCCCACACCCTGTCCTCCGGCGAGGCTGTACCGGTACTGCCCCACACCCTGTCCTCCGGCGAGGCTGTACCGGTACTGCCCCCAGCCCTGTCCTCCGGCGCGGCTGTACCGATACCGCCCCCAACCCTGTTCTCCGGCGGGGCTGTACAGACTGCATCCCAGACTGGAGATGCAGCTGCGTGGAAGGGCTGGGGGTGATACAGCCGCGCCGGAAGAGCTGCCAGCGTGGGGCTGCCTGGTGGCCCCTCGTTCTGCTCCTTTCACCGTTGTGGTTCCCAGTGCAGCAGGAGGACAGAGCCCCTCCCCACCCCAGGTAATATGGGACTGGGAGAGCGTGGGGCCCCCGGGCTAGGGCAAGGAGTCACATGGAGGAGTCACGTGGCGTGGGGGGGGGTCACATGGGGAGGTCACATGCCCCCCTTTAGCTGGTGCCCCCCTTTGTGTCCCTCCCACGAGTCGCTCTGCTCTTGTGCTGCACTGGGCCTCGTTTTCGTGGCTGCAAGAGGAGCAAATAGGGGAGATCCTTGCACACGCCGTGCTGCACCGTGCAGTAGCTGCTATGCAAAGCGCCATGCATGTTCATGACTGTTTGCACTGTGATTTGGGGGTACCTCTCTTCTCAGACCAGGCTCTGGCCGCCCTGAACGAGGCTATCCATGAGGTGTGCTTCTGGTCTGTTTGGCTCTGAGCTCCATCCCTTCCGTGTGACTCTCTGAGACACTTGGTGGATAAGTCTCTTACTGGCAGCAGCAGGAGGGTGGTGGCTAGGAGGTGGATCTAACATACTTTTTGGAAAGCTGGGGAGGCACAAAGAGGGCGTGTGGCTAGAGCAGGTCAGAAAACTGCCCAGGCCGGGGGCGGGCTGTAGTGGAATGGACTGGAGAGGAGTCCCATCCGGTCATAGACACCTGGACTGGACAAGGTTCTCTAGCCCGTTCTCAAGGATGGTTCTTTCCGTATATCTCGTCCAGCCTCAACTGACTTGCTTCCACCTCTTCCATTGGGGGAGAGGATAAGGCCCAAGAAGTCTCACCGGGGGCACATATTCCCTCAGCTCAAACTTGTGTGTAAAGTTATCGCCCCTTGGAGCACCCTAAACAATTCCTCTGTCCCCAGCTTTCACGCTCCTGCTAGAGCCCGTCCCTCTCAATCATCGTTAAGGTCACTGGCGATAAAGAAAAATTCACAGAGGCCTGTGAGCTGTCTGTGACTTTATCAGTCCACGGCGGCGGGGAGCTCTGGGGTACCCTCCTCCCGCAGTGGCTTGGAGCTCAGGGGCTCTGCCGCTCAGGCGGTGGGGGTACCCCACAGCTCCCGACTGCCCCAGTCAGCGGCGGGACCCTATAGCTCCCAGCCGCCACGGGCTGAAGTCACAGAGGTCTCTGGAAGTCATGGATTCCGTGACTTCCGCGACCTCCGTGACCAAATCGTCACCTTCATCATCATCCACTCACGCGCTCTCTGTATGATCGTAACAGGCGTGCAAAGGCAAGTCAGTCCATGGGGCTAAGGTAGAACCCAGAGCAACCTGGGATGGGACGGGCCTGAAAGGTCCGTTGCTGCCAGCCCTCCTTAGCCCTAGAGCTTGGACTAGTGGCGGGAGCCAAGATGCTCCAACGGTGAAAGTGGAGTGAGCCGGGCGTGCGAGGGACCGTGTGATGTTGTCGCCTCTGGTTGTGTAAGACAGACCTAAATGGGAGGTGAAATGCGATTGCTAAGGATTATAAGGGAATGGCTCAAGCTGCTTGGTTCTTGTTTCTAAAAGAGGCTCTAAATCCTTTGTTGTTTTCTTCGTGCGTTGGATTAGAAAGCTCCAGTCGAGCGGGCCGGCTGAGCAGCGCCCAGGGCTGCGCCGACGGAGTGGCCGGCTTGGAGGCTTTTGCTACTCGAGTGTTTGCACAGAGCAGGCCTCAGCTGGGTTTGAATTCTGTCTGCTTGGTTTAAAAGTGAAAAGAGGACGAGGGAAATCCAGTGCCTGAAGAATACTGGAGTGCGGAAACTAGGGTTACCATACGTCCTCTTTTTCCCGGACATGTCCGGCTTTTCAGCAGTCAAACCCCCGTCCGGGGGGAATTGCCAAAAAGCCGAACATGTCCGGGAAAATGGCAACTCTGCTCCTCCCCTGACTCTTCGGCTCTGTTTAAGAGCCGAGTTGCCCGAGCGCTATGGGCTTCAGGCAGCCCCCTTGCCTCCGGACCCCAGCCACCAGCCGGGCACTTCCCCTCCCGGGCTCCGGCGGCGCAGGGTCCGGAGGCAGGGGGGCTGCCCAAAGCCGGTAGCGCTGGGG